>NC_056743.1:1403148134-1403268134 GCF_019279795.1 Protopterus annectens | reverse complement strand
AGTGTATTGTTCACTTAAAAAGTTGTTGCACTGTTGAAAGGTACCCTATTACATCTAGACATCTTGAGGTCATGTGGGCATCTTTTCTAACTTGTTGCTTTGTCTGTCTCTCCCAATTCCTCCATTCACATTACTGGCATTTTGGTACCCTGCCATATTGCCATTTATTGAACCCAAACTACATACCATATAGAATCATAAATGCTGTGTATCCAGCAGCTTCACATTAACAGAAGCATTTTTCTGCTTAAGTATATGCAAGGATGGTTCCTTTTTTTTCAGAAATACAGATCTTTTGCAGTTTTAGAAATATACTGTTTCAAGTGCCAGTATTTTTCCAGACTTTTTGGTATACATAACATAGTCACTCTTAGAAGTAATTGGAAGAATATGATCATAAATATATATATATATATATATATATATATATATATATATGTGTGTGTGTGTGTGTGTGTGTGTGTGTGTGTGTGTGTGTGTGTGTGTGTGTGTATGGGTCTACTTCTAAATTTGGAAGTTTTAAGACTTCAAATTTCTATGGTCAAAACCATAAGATCGAAGTTTTGAAACTTAAAAATGGAAATTAAAAAAAAAATTTGCTGAGGGGGGCACCCCCGCTAATTAAATATACCAATTTCAAGATCCCACTGCAGCGAGGAGAATGGTAAATATATTGTTCTGTGCTGTACAGTGATCTCCATTTAAATGGTTTGAAGTTTTTAAACTTAGAAATTTAAGAAGTAGACCCATATATATATTTATATGCTTTGCTTTCGTTTACTGGGTTTAGTCAAAAAAACATTTTCAGTAGAAGCTTGGGGAGAGAAGTCCCAGCATATCACAAACAAGTTTAAACAGACATTCAGTAACTGCATGAACAGACATTAAGCAATATACAGTAACAATTGCATACACATTTCCTAATTAGGTTACATTCATACAAAATAAAAGAAACTATTATAGTGTAAAAGATACTTACATGTTTAGTAGATGTTAACATTGAGCATTTGAAGAGGTGTATTAGTGGGTTTGTCAAACAAAATATCACGTGATTAGCAGAAATTCAAATAAATAGAAGTGAGGGAAGGAACTCAGTAGGGCAAAAATGTTGATATTGTAGTTAACAGGTGGGGTATTAATCGGGTTCAGAGACAATTATATATATATATGGCTATAAGGTTTATATTAAAAGCATAGAGGTGTGGTGGCAAGCAGTGGCAGAAAACTATTTATATCACTGGAAGATGATAGTATAACTATTCGGGTATTGGTAAAGATGGCTGTGGGCCATAAGATTCTGAGTGAAGAGAAATGGTATAATCATGTGGCAAGCTGACCACTACAGCGGCATGTATCCTAGAGATATACAGGGACAGACATATTGGTGTAATAGGTGAAGTTTTAATTGTTTTTTAAATGTTTACATTTTGAATGGACTTCAGTGGCATATGGTTCCATAGTTTAGCTTCACTATTTGAATATAGAGAGTTACCTATATTAGTTGACTTGGTTATAGTGATTAGTGATTTTTCATTATAGTGTAAAATTCTATTGGGATAGTACTGTTATATTTAACTGTTAAGGGTTGGGTAATTTTCTGGCTTATAGAAAAGTCTGTGTATTGTAGTTAGCTCAGAAAGATAGTTCTAACCAGCTTAATTCTCTGAGTGCTAGGTGGTGTGCTCTGTTGCTATACTTTATATAGGTGGTAATGCTACTGATTGCAGATCGTATACACCTCAAATATTAGAAGCTCATTAGACAAAAGGTCTTGAAAACTGTCAGGCAAACAGAGAGAAAGGGCAAGGGTGGCAGCTGAAAGAACAGGACAGTAGTTAAACATGGTCTTAAAGAAACACTGCTTCATCATAATGAGGTGAGGTATTGAACACTATGTCTGAAATATTAGTATGGAGTAAGTAAACAAAAAAATTCAAGGCAGAGGATCTAAAGTTTAGGGCAATGGTAGAGAAAGAGTAATTTTTTACAGGCTACCTGTAACGTGCACCACTCAGATGAACTTCCAAACTAAGTTCTGTCTGCATATTAATATGTTTCATTGTTTACAGTTCAGCAAACCACATTGCAGCAACTATGTAACTGGTAACAGGTCTCTGTGAACCTTGTTGGCATATCTGATTGCCACAAAAGTAAAGGACTGCATCAGCTCCAACATCCATAACATGATATTGTAGTATAACCCACACTTTATTGTTCTTTCTTATTAATTCTCACCAGAAAATGTTAATGAATCTGAAACTTTAATTTACCGTTATTACAGAAACAGTATTGTACTTGGTGTTCACACAATACATGTTAAAACTGAACTGAAGTTTTCATTCTTTCTGTGCCATCTTGAAGCCTGTACTTTGCTAAGTTTATTTGCATGCACGTCATTCCTTCTTCTGAGGCAGTTATCCATAAGGCATATGGACAATGCTGAAAAGTGCAAATCAGTTACTTCCAGACTAAGATGATGGCTGATAAACCCTACTAGCGTGTCTTCTTACCCCATTGATTAGATTCACTAGAATGAGCAGAAATGTATTTCTTTTTTTCAAAACAGGTTTATTGTTTTAACATATAAGAGAAATATCATAACAATTTTATACAAGTAATTAAAAATAGGTATTATTATAATATTCAACAAAACAACTAAAGTATTTACAAAGACATCCACTACAATCAGATCAATTAATTAAACTAAAATACCATGCTATTGAAATTAAAATTTTTTTAACAAATTTTGTAAATTATCCCATACAATAAAATAAGATGTTTTTCTATTTGTTCTAGTCCTAATTGTGTTTATTTCCATATGGCATACTATATTCATAACATTTTTAAATTCATTGAACGAAGGAGGTGTATCTGAAATCCAATTTCTAGTTATTATTTTCCTAGCCACTGCTAGAATAGACCATAACAAGGGAAGCTTAACCTTTTAACACTTTGAGGTACAGGTGTGTTGAATAATATAAGAGATTTAGAAATAATGAAATTATCTGTAAAAGAGCCTGCAAAAATTCATTAATTGACTTCCAGTATTCTTTCAATTTTATACAGTCATAAAACATATGAGCCCAGTCAGCATTAATTTCTACATTACATCTCTTACATAGATTATCTTTATTATTTATTTTATTCATCATCAAAGGTGTATAAAAGATCTATGTAAACATTTCCATGTATAAAGTCTCCAGACAATGGAAGACGTAGTTCTATAAGCAGATTCCAATATATATTGATTATCTTGTTGATTTGGTGGGTCCCCATTAATAGAAGTGAAATAATTCCAGTATGAATCTACACTGTAAAAAGTTTCTTGTCTGATAACTTTATGTATGTATGAAAGTTTACCTTTATCAGAAACTTTATGTTGTAAATTTAATATCAAGTAATCAATCAGCGTTGGAATAGATTCTTTAACAGTTATAGACATTAAATCTATTTTATTAATGAGATGTTGTCTAAAGGTCTGAACCTCTAACCAGCAAGTTTCTCTTAGATCAAATTCTTGTTTTAAGAAATCTAGATTTTTAACTTTATTATCAGATATCAACTGATACCAGTACTTTAGATCATTATCTATAGCTAAATGAGTTCCTTCAGAAGTAGATGACAAAAGCATACCCTGAGTATACATTATAGGAAATACAATAAAATTCCATTCCCTATACTTAGGGTGCATGACTATAAAGTTACGATAACTAATAATAATATTTAATGGGTAACAAACCATATGTTTAGGTGTAATAGGTGAAGTACAAAATTCCTTTAGTAACCATAACATGGAGTTATTTACAATCATATTTTTATGTGTTAAGGAGATTTTCATGAAGTGTATACTAATTAGCTCCCAATAATCTTTCCATTTTGTGACATATGACTGATCTATTAATAAAGTAATAACTTTTACAATAGAAGAGATAGTATATAAATTAAAGTCTGGAAAAGAAATACCCCCTTGAGACCAGCTATTAGTATGTTTCTTTAATGCAATCCTAGGTCTATTAGGTGCCCATAAGAAATTTAACATTAATGTGTTCAGTTTCTTGATAATTATTTTGTAGGTGGAAGTATTATTGATTGTATTAAGTATAAAATCTTGGGGAATATTATCATTTTAATAATTGTAAGTCTCTCCTCCATAGTAAAAAACATATTATTCCAGGTATTAAAAAGATTTTGTATATTAAGAAAACAGATATTATAATTATTATATATAATAGATTTAATATCTTTAGATAGTATTATACCTAAATAAGTTATCTGACCTGAATTGGGTACATATTTAGTAAAATCACTAATGAGAATATTTTTCGTGTATATATAGGTAGTATTTTAGTTTTATCTTCATTGAATATTAAACCAGAAATACTTTTAAAATTCATCATGTTATCAAATAGAGACTATATAGAAGAATTAGATCCTGCTGATGTAATTAGAACATCATCTGCAAAAAGTTGAATTTTGGATGTTGTATTTTCATCTATTTCAAAACCCTCTATGTCAGTACTGTTTCTGATCAAATTAGCCCAATGCTCCATTACTAAAGTGAATAATAGTGGAGAAAGTGGACATCCTTGTTTTGTACCTTTAAGAATGGGTATTTTTTGTGAAACATATGTTCCTACTTTAATATAAGCCAACGTTCCTTTGTATAAATGTTCAATTAGATTTACAAATGCATCGGAGAAGTTTGTGCACTTCATTAAGGTAAACAGATAGTCCCAACTTACTGAATCAAATGCTGAACTTATATCAAGACTAATAAGTGTTAAATCTTTCTTTTTCCTATTTGCAAAATCTATTAATGTTAAAGTTCTTCTTATATTATCAAAAGTATTTCTATTTACAATGAAGCCTGTCTGATCTATATCTATAATGCCGGGAATGATTGTCTTCAATCTATCAGCAAAGATATTCATAAACATTTTATAATCAACATTAAGTAATGAGATGGGCCAATATGAAGAACATCTAGTTGGATCTTTATTAGGTTTTAAAATTGGTGAAATAAATGTATATTGCCAAGATGGGGGGGTTATTAACTCAGTTTGGGCCAAAATAAAAACCTTATGTATTAATGAATATGTATTTTTAGAAAGGATTTTATATATCTCTGGTATAATACCATCATTACCCGGTGCTTTGTTTAATTTAAGCTTATTTATTTGTGTAATAACTTCTGTATATGAAATACTCTTGTCCAATAGTTTAATCTGTTGTTTATTAAGCTTTTATTCATATTTGTGGTTATAAACTCCTTTATTTTATCTTTAGGTTCCATGTTAATATTATTATGGTTAATTTTGTGAAAGTGATTTCTAAATTCATCTAGTATTTCTGGTATACTAGAAACATTCTTCTTTTCCTTAGAGAAAAGATTTCTTTGATATGGTTTTGTTTATTCAACCTTTTTGTTTTATTTTTAAGTCTATGTAAGTATTTGGGGCTTATTGAATAAGACAAAACTTGTATTTCTCTAAAGTTATTTTAACTTTATGATTTAAAATTTCTTTGTATTTCTCATTTAGTTTGTTTATTTCTTCAATAACTTTCTTGTCCATAATATTTTCTTTATTATTATGTTTATAAGAGTCTAATTTACTTTGAATATCTAACAATTCCTTATCCCAAGATTTCCTTTTATTATTATACCATCTGATACTTTGTCCATATAGATATGATTTTAAGGCATCCCAAACATAAACAATGGAGACTTCAGGGTGTTATTTATGTCTAAAAATGTTTTACTTCTGAAAGTATATATTCTTTATAGTCTTTTAGTTGAGTTAAGTATGCTGGTATCCTTTTGATCTGAACATTATGAGTATTTTTATCATGAATTCAAAAACAATTGAATTATGATCAGATATAGGACATGAAATGATTTTGGAATTAATTAAATCTGTTACCATCTGGTTAGAAATAAAGACCCTATCTATTTTTGAATAAGTTTTGTATCTGTTAGAAAAAAAGGTGTATGGTAATGATTTTGAATCTATCTGATTATTAATATCATTCAAATGATAAGAATTAGCAAAATCCTTTAAATGTTTTGCATTAGATGTAATTCTTCTCTTTCCTATAGTGGTAGTATCACTTTCATGTAGTATACAATTAAAGTCACCATCTAAAATAATATCTCCTATAGAGAATGATATGATCTTATCAAGATGATGTTTCACTGTATTAATACCAATTCCAGGTATCCAATATACATTAATTAAAGTGTAAGTCTTCCCATTAATTTGTATTGTAACCATACAAAACATTCCTTTGTCATCCTGATAAGACTTAATGGTTTTAGGAATGGGCATACTTTTATTCCATAAAATAGCCACTCCTCTTTTTTCTGAGTGTGCTCTGAACTAACCAATACTGTATATTTGTTTGTGGCTAGTTTATCAATATCTTTTTCAAGAGATGGGTTTCTTGTAGGAAGCCTAAGTTGGCCTTATGTAAATTAATGTATCTTATTAGGCTTGCCCTTTTACATGGATTATTCAATCCATTAATGTTTAAATAAATTCCTTTTAAAGATGTCATTTGGCATTTTTAAAACTTAAGAATCTTATGATCAAAATAACAAATAACAAGATAAGTAATGTTACATCTCCTCCTTTAGGTGTACCTTTAAATATAGCTGCATTTATTGAATCTCTTATGGGATTTCGTATAGGATTCAATTTTGTTTGTAGTGACAATGAATGTACAAAATATATTGTGGATGTCAAAACTATATACAAATAACAATGAACAAGTGAAAATAATGTAAGGATTAAACCTTGCATCCAGCCTGGAGTTATAAACTCCAACTTAGAGTAGTATTTACCACTCAAGTTAACCCCCTACCCTAAGCAGCAGTACGTCAGCTACCACCTTATCAATTTAATACTAGTTATATTTAACTGAAGTTAACAGTTTTCAATTCAATTATCTAGCAAGACAAGACTACACATTTGGTAAAACAGCATCATATAAACTAAAATAAACCTTTTTTTTTTTTTTTTTTTTTTTTTTTTTTTTTTAAAACTGTTCATACTACTATATACATCCATGTAATATAAAACACTTGTATTCAAATAGCATTCAAATAATCTTGATGTTAGAAATCAAGAGGAGAGAAAAATAAGTTCTAACATTCATTTAAATCAAAACTTTGGCTAATATGATTCAGACATTACATATATTAGGATGCATCTATTTTCTGTCATGTAAATACAGTTAACAGCTTCCAAAAAACCCTTGAATTGCTTGTATATGAGCATTTACTCAAACTCATTATTGCCAATAGAATAAAATATTGTATTCATAGAAATTGTTATAAATCATACTTCATAGTTAAGCAGATTCTCAGAAACATTTATATACATATTTACATACACACCACACACACACACACATACACACACACACACACATATATATATATATATATATATATATATATACATACACACATACACACACATATACACATATTCATATATATATATATATATATATATATATATATATATATATATATATATACACATGCATACACACACACACATACACACACACACACACACACACACATACACACACACACACACACACACACACACACACACACACACACACACACACACACACATACACACACACACACACATACACACACACACACATACACACACACACACACACATACATATATATATATATCTGATCTCACTGAGTTGTATCTTTACTGAGCACCATCTTACATTCTGTCCCTTCAATAAATCTGTCTGCTTTATACAAAATAATACACAGCAAACACATTTTAGTAGCCAGATTTTACAAACATGCTATACTACTGCTTTAAAATATATCACATGACAATTTCTTCCAGTATAGAGTTATAAAATTATTTATGCTTGTCAATCAGATGAATTAAATGAGTTATAGTAATGTATATGTTTGGGACATAGGTTTTTAACACATATTATTAATCTGCTATTCCTGTATCTGTGATGTGTTAGTGTGATATTTAGGTCAAAGGTGAGACCAGCTGCTTTCAGCTTCTCTGTGAGAATTCTGAGAGTTGAAGCTTTTGAAGTAGCTCATGGACACTGTGCATGAGACAGCCCACATCCCAGATTGTCTCTCTTAACATTTTGGCGGGAAACTTATTAAAAACTAGTGACAAACATTCATTTAGCAGTGTAAATGCATCTAAACATGACAAAACCTTCACAATGCATTCTACAGGTTATTACAGACTCTATGTAAGTGAAATCAAGCTCAAAATTATTAATAAGTAACAAAACTCAACATTTTTGTCCCAACTCAACTCCTATGAATCTTATTATTTACTGTGTCTATATGATCAAAAGTATTTCTATATATTAATAAAGAAAAGAAAAAGAGAGTAGAAAGTAAAAGGGTGTAGGGCAGAAATAAAAAAAAATGTAAGAGAAAGCTATAAGAAGTATATACAATAGAATATTACTTACTGTTTATATTAATAGAGTTAAAAATAAAACATATTATTTACTATTATTTAGTTCTAATTATTATTAGTTAAAGCATGACAGATTATTTACAAACAAGCATAAGCAGTGTAATCAAGAAAGTATAATTAGGTAGTGTCATTCCTGTATCTGTAATGTGTCAGTGTGATATCTAGGTCAAAGGTTAGACTAGCTGCTTTCAGCTTCTCTGTGAGAATTCTGAGAGTTGAAGCTTTTGAAGTAGCTCATGGACACTGTGCATGAGACAGCCCACATCTCAGATTGTCTCTCTTAACATTTTGGCGGGAAACTTATTAAAACTAGTGACAAACATTCATTTAGCAGTGTAAATGCATCTAAACATGACAAAACCTTCACAATGCATTCTACAGGTTATTACAGACTCTATGTAAGTGAAATCAAGCCCAAAATTATTAATAAGTAACAAAACTCATCATTTTTGTCTTAACTCAACTCCTATGCAAATCTTATTATTTACTGTGTCTATATGATCAAAAGCATTTCTATATATTAATAAAGAAAAGAAAAGAGAGTAGAAAGTAAAAGGGTGTAAGGCAGAAATAAAAAAAATGTAAGAGAAAGCTATAAGAAGTATATACAATAGAATGTTACTTACTGTTTATATTAATAGAGTTAAAAATAAAACATATTATTTACTATTATTTAGTTCTAATTATTATTAGTTAAAGCATGACAGATTATTTACAAACAAGCATAAGCAGTGTAATCAAGAAAGTATAATTAGGAATAGCATTTGAAGAACATATAAACTTTTAAAGGAAAAAAAAATGTATCAAATTACTGACCTTATTTTTCCTCTTCAGAAAGAGAAACAAGTTAAATCACAGCTTGCCATTAAATCTCCAGATATTTTGACTAGTTATGAAACAAAAATTTCTTTGCACACAGAGAATAACTTTGATTAAATCTTTTTCAAAATATTTGTTGCTTCTTGGAAATGCAGGAACTATATTTAAAAGGATTAATAATAAAATAAAATGATGAGAGAGAAAAAAAAAACATAGTACAAATCATTTGTTTTTAGTCTCTTCTTCTTCTCTGAAGTCTTCCACGAAGTTTCAGTTGCCAGTCTCTTTAAGGAAGGACTACCCCATTCCATTTCTTGTAGTTCTTCCAAAATCTTAGTTTTTTTGTTAAACAGTAAAGCAGAGTCTAAGTCATCGAAAATTTTAGGACCATCAGGAAGGAAGATTTTAAGCTTGGCAGGAAACAGAAGGTATGTTTTAAACTGTGCTTTTTTAAGCTCCCTTATTAGTGGCAGAAAAACTTTTCTTTTAGCTAATACCATGGAAGAATAGTCATTGTCAAAACGCACAGTTGTTTCATTAATCTTAACAGGAGCTTTAGCCCAAGCAGATTTAAGAGCCATCTCTTTATCAAAAGATGATAGAAATCTAACTATAACTGATCTAGGATAGTTTATGTTAGAGTTAGTATTAGCTATAGATCTATGTGCTCTTTCGATACCAAAAGAGAATGCTTCTGGTAAATCTAAAGTTTTAGGGAGCCATGTTGTTAAAAAAGAAGTAATATTGTTACCTTCAATATTTTCTGGCAGTCCAAAAATCCTAATGTTATTGCGCCTAGATCTATTTTCCAGGTCATCCAGCTTTGTTTGTAAATGTGTATTTTGTTTCAGCAGAAACTCAATGTTGATTTCCTCTTCTTGTATTCTATTTTCCATGTCATTCACAGCTTCTTATATGCCTGTCATCTGGATCTTCTGTTGTTGCAGGTCCATATGTAACAAGTCTATTTGTTTTGTAGTTTTTTCTATGAAAGTGTCTATTTTAGTATCCATTTTATCCATCTTAGCAGTAAGTTGCTGGACTATAATTATCAGAGACTGAAGTTCTTTCTTGATGCTGGAGTCTTGAGAATTTGTCTTACTGGAACTCATTTCAGATTGATAAACTGACAGGAAAATTTCCAAAGTAATTTCTGACAGGAATATTATTAAGATTTCCTTTCTTTTTTAGATATAGTTCAAGAACTATATAAAACAAACATATTTAGAAAGAAAATTACTTCAAAAATTAATTTTTTAAGCAATTAATTCCTGTCAATGTAATGAAATTGGTGGAGCTGAAGAAATCTGCTGCTATCCTGTGTTCATCCTTGGCCATGCCCCCAGAAATGTATTTCTCAGAGTGTTTGCGTGCTGCTATAATGGCAATTGTACTACTAGAGCAGTTGAGTTTTTATCAGTCAAGTTTTATGGGATACTAATCTCACATATTTTGAAGGAAGGTGAAGGGTTGCCATTTTGTAGAGCAGAACAGATCTATAATAATGTAATGTAATGTTTAATTTTCTGCGTGAAAAACTGTTTTCAGAAGCCTGTGGTGTGACTGACAGTGGTTACACAGAAGTGAAACCTCTCAACTATCCCTGATTTTGGCTCCAAATTGTACTCTGTCTTTTCTAAAATACACGATTTGTTGCAGAATGGTGATGATTTGCAGTCAAAAAATAATGTAAGTTATTAAAGTAGCAGATGTCTTTTGCCTCACAAAATGCATGCTAATTCAAAAACTGTTGTTCCATCAACTTTTTAAGTCAGTAGCGCCTAATGTTTAAAAAGTGTCCCGAGTTGTTGACTTTGTCCCTGATTAGTTTTTAGGTTTGTCTCTGATTCTAAAGATAAGGAGTTTTGAGCTAAGTTCAGCGATACTAAACAGCTTTTATCTTACAACACACAAATCACTCTCAAATTAATTTTTCTAATTCCAGCAAGTTCCTTTCTCTTAGAATTTATTGTCTATTTTATTTCTTTGTTGGTCCCTTTCTGTTACATCAAGCTTTTGCTTACCCTCTATTTAAACTGCTATTTAATTCTTAAAATGTTATGTTATTATTATATAATGCAAACCACAAACTGGCAATAGGAATAAACACAAACCCGGAAAAACACTAAAATACGAACTATATACATGTATATACCAACTTTCATGTTATAAAATCATGTCACACGTCTCCTAATATCAAATGTAATTATTTGCGTCGTTCGGCTTTACCCGGTTAGGGGTCACCATAGTGGAACTCCGGTCCGTTAGTGATTGGCAGCAGATTTTTTCGCACTGGCTTGCCGGGCCTAACGCACAACCTTCAACGAAGGAACACACATTCACACATGTCGCTACACAGAAGACGCTCTAAGAATCGAACGGGCAACGTTTGACTGTGAGGCGACAACACTACCGCAGCACCACCGCCGCAATTATAATATCAGCTGCAATTAAAATGTTTTAATACTAAACACTACTTATGTTAAAACTGCATTTCTAAATGTTTCAGTTTCAACACAGAATTAATAGAACAACCCAAATTAAGGAATGGGGGATTTATAGCATTTAGTGTAAGCTGCCATTTTATCTCACACTTATGTATACGATAAATTAAGAGTATTTGTAGTTAATGAGATGTAATTAGGTGATTAGCTGTATTATTCCACCCATTGGTTAGGAATTAAATGCACAGGTGTATTTAAATTGTTTTCATCAGCTAGGTTTTAGTTCTGATGAAGTCTTGAAGTAAAAAAGACAAAAGCGCTAAACTATTTTTTTCTGGAATAGAAGTTAAGATTTTGGAAATGTCCTTGTGTTGTTTTTAGGAAGTGGAACATTGTTTACTACAGTTTCACACAGGACAGTGTTTTTTCTGATTATGTAATATGCATAAGGTTATATAATGGAGCTTTTTTTATCCAGGATGACACTAAAAGTGGGTTACACACAGTCTGCCTTTCCCATTCAACAAATAAATAATAAATTATTGATGAAAATGAAATTATTTTATGATCATGCAGTGTCACTTAATAAACTATATTAATTATAACATTATGTGTGCTTATGTGTTATTTGAACATAGTTTTCCTACTGTTTTATTGCATTAGCTTTTATGGTTTGCCTAGAACTTCCCACCTGTAGACTGTGAGGCTTCTTGCTATAACTCCATTCCTCTTTTTCCGTCACCGGTGACTGCCAAGCCAGAGTGGATGCGAAATTTCACTGTATATGGCTCACCTATCCAGGCAGAGTTAGCCTGTTTGTTTCAATGAATGATGACTGGACAGATGTATTGGAGAAGAAAAGACGTGTCTCTTAATACTTTGCTCTTCCTACCCCTTCTACTCATTAACTGTAAGTCCTTTCTTACTAACCATTATACTATCTACCTCTAGAATATCTTGAGTGTACTAGCATGCTATGTTATGCCTGTATTCTGAACTGCTAAATTTACTGTGATAACCTGTAATACGTATTGTAAATAGGATTTTTTTTGTTTTGTTTAATGTTTCCTTATTTGTCATTGTGTTAATTTCATTGTTCTATCTTGGAGCTTATGTACCGGGCCTCTACTGAAAATGGACATGCATCCAGTTAGACTAGCCCGGTCAACAAATGTAAAATAAAATAATAATAAAATAAAAATAAATAAATACATGAAAGGTGACAGGTTCCCCTCATCTATTGGCACTGATATGTTTCTCTGTTTTCCCCATGAGTTCTGCTTACATTACTTAACATGCACACTCCAACATGGGTAAAGCTAGCCAGCTCTGGTGATGTAGAAGGCTAAATCTCTGTGCTCCCCATTTGACCTAAGTTCAAAGTTCATTTCATGGCACAGGCACCTGTTGGTGCTGCCACGGGAAGGACAATAGAATGATGGGATTTACCTTCTAGCCTCGGTACAGATGATGGGCTGATGCTCTAGTGAAGGCAGGTTTACTCTTACAGCAGGATCAGGATGTCAGTAGGCTTGTAAGCAGATTTGAGAGGTATTACCATTTCAGGAGATGGGACCTATTAAGGAGGTGTCTATATAGACAGAATAGCCTTCATTCTTCTGTTTATTACCTCTGTGAGTGGTTCTAGTGGCTACCTAAACTCTCACTATTCCATGATAATTGCTTCAGCATCAAATGGAAGTGGCTGTTGACACTTCCTGGGGTTGTAACCAATTACAATGTACCAAATACTTGGCTGAGGTGATAAAAGGACATATTGGTGCCACCAGGCTGCAGCAGGTAATCGCCTCCAAGCTTGCAGAGGGTAGCTGACTACAAAAATAAATAAATCTGGAAAAATTTCTAAAAGAATCAGTAGCAGCTGCTGCCACAGACAATTTATTATAACCAGGATGTACCAACCATTGTAGCAAGCCTTAAGAGTTTTGGGAATTTGGTGTTTACACCAGAAATGAAAGAATGGTTGAATGAAGCCCCTCAGATAGTTTATGGTAAGGGCAACAATTTAAAAGGTTGGTTAGAAATTGACACGTCTTTAAATGACAACTAATTTAGGCCACAAATGTTTAAATGTGGGGCCTGTAAATTGTGTAAATATATTAATGATGGATCTTATGTTACAGTTATTGGTTTATGACTGTTCGATTAGATAACCAAATTGTTACAACTGTAATGTTAAAATGGTTGCATATCTGGATACCTGTATGACACGCCAACCATTTTTTTGCAGGAAAAACTGTAAGGAGACTGTATTGGTGAACATATTAATGATGTGAAACATAAAAAAGTTAACAATGATTTCTATAAACACTCCAAAGGATGTAACAACTTTAAAAGATTTATTTTTGTTGTGATTGATAAAGTTGAACAGAATGAAAGTAGTGGAGATGTTGGTAGTTTACTAGAGAGTAAAGAAATGTTATGGCAGTGGAAGCTTAATGTAGTGGAGAAGCCTGAGATTAATGACCACTGCTCACTTAGTTGCATTTTAAAAATCTGGACAAGATTAATTTAATTTAATTGAACAATTAATTTTACTTATGATTATAGATTTGTGTTTATAAATGAATACAATTTTTACACGTAGGTTGATTTATTGTAATTATAGCTATACAGATATATTTTGTATTTAATATTCATGCCATTAATATTGATTGTGATGATTTTTGTGACATTATACCTTTATTTTGATTTATGGTTTTAATTAACTGTGAATTTTTTATGGCTGCCGTTAATTGGTGTTTTATTTAAATGTGGTATGATTATTTTAATTTACTCTGATGGTGCCCTAGGATTTGGAAGGGGTGAAAGTGCTGAGTCTTGTGTTTAGTAAAGCTTTTCCTTCCATTTTTATTCATGCCAATTTTATTTTTATCATTTATATATATATATATATATATATATATATATATATATTAATTTTATATATTTTTATGGGTCCCCTTCAGATGATCAAACTTTTAAAAGTTCAACTTTCTATGGCTGAGACCATATGATTGAACTTTAAAAGCTCGACCGATCTGAATGGAGATCTCCATACAGTGCAGAACGGGAAGTTTCCCATTACCGCAATGTAGTGCAATCTTGGAGTTGGTATATTTAAATAGCAGGGGGGGGGTGCAAGGGGGCTTGCTCCCCTGCTAAACAGAGTTAGGTTTTTTTTTGTGTTTTACTGTTTACTTTACATGGTCGATGTTTCAAATGTTCGATCATATGGTCTCGGCCATATGAAAGTCGAAGATTTGAGCTGTCGATCATGTAAAGTAGACCCATTTATTTATATATATATATATATATATATATATATATATATATATATATATATATATATATATTTATACATACATACACAATGTGTATTATATCTTATGGAGCTTTTCTCCCCGGGTCTCCATTGAAAATGGGATTTATGTGCAAGTCAGACTTTTCTGGTAATCAAATGTCAACTAAAATAAGTAAAGTAAATTTTCTGCATTCTTCCCGGAGGAAGGAGGATGACATCCAACTACTTGATTGTTCTACTTTGGATACCTTGTAGGTTTTGTGTCTGTTAATCAAAGCTGGAGTCCTGGTACAACCAATCGCATGGCACAGAGGGCTGAAGCCCTGAATGAGACATGAGTGAATCAGGTTTGAGTAGTAAGCTTGAGACTCATACTAGTACTACATCATCTATTTAAATAGCTATATTTGAAACCTTTTCTGTTGACACTTCTTGGGGGTGTAACCAATTACAATGTACCAAATACTTGGCTGAGGTGATAAAAGGACATATTGGTGCCACCAGGCTGCAGCAGGTAATCACCTCCAAGCTTGCAGAGGGTAGCTGACTACAAAAATAAATAAATCTGGCAAAATTTCTAAAAGAATCAGTAGCAGCTGCTGCCACAGACAATTTATTATAACCAGGAATAATTTTTGTCTTCATTGAAACACACTGTATTTGGGTCTATGTTCGCTTACCGAATGAAAATAACATCGAACCGTGAAACAACAAAATTACAGCACTGAACTGTAAAACCCTTAAACTGACAACTGTGAGAAAAAAAACACTGAATGGCCATAGTTGGCCAACATCGCACATACAACCAACCAAGGTGGGAGGGGGAGGCTGCGCCCCCACCCATCTATCTATATACTATATATATGAACTTCAAGATTGCACTACAGTGGAGAATAGGGCAAATTTAAAAGGTTTCCCTTCACTTACCTTATGCATTGCATTACTTCCTGGTTGTTGGCTGACAATGGCTATTCACTCTATTTATTTTTGCAGTTGTTGGTGTGCGATGCTTTTTCGGTTCACTGTTGTACATTCGTTCTTTCGCGGTTCAATGTTTTTTAAAATTCAGTAGCTGAATATAGAATCCTGTATTTTATACACAAAAACATTTCTTTAACATAGCTTTACAAACTCAGATCAATGTTATGTGATATTTGTTTGTAAGAATTAAGCATCTCTAGGTGCACATTAACCCTAATCCTGACCCCTACCTGTCACAACCAACATCAAGACAATTCACTTCCACACACTACTGCAACCCCACAAAGGTCAACTCGCAATCCTGGTAAGCTAACTTGTGCTGCTATAAATATTCGAAGCATAAGAAATGAAACAACTGAACTAAATGCTTGGATTATCCAATACAAGCCTGATATTCTTGCTAAATTTGAAACTTGGCTTAAACACAGCATAAAGGATTCCTTAATTATACCCCTGGCTACTACATCATCTGTAATTATAGTATAAAGAGGAAAGGTGGTAGCATTGCTTTAATATTTCCCCAAAACTACCACATTTCCTTCTACAGAAAACTAACCCCAAAATTCAGTTCACCAAAGCTTCTTATTGTTCTCCTGAAAATAAACAAATATAAACAAATATGTATTACTGTCCTTTACATCCCTCATGGTGACAATATAGCTACATTGGAATATACCCTACAATGGATATTCATAACAATTCTACAAGAAAAAAATACTTCTAGGTGATGTCAATATCAATTGTTTGGGCATAACCCTTAGCTCCCCTATGGCTAGCATGAACTTATATAGTTTCGCACAATAATTAATGGTCTCACACATTATAGCAAGACATCAAAGTCCATATTAGATTAGATACTAGTAGCAGACCCTAGCAAATATACCACCACAGGTTCAATGTCAGAATATCTCAGTGACCATCTCTCAGTCTATACAGTCAGACATTTCACACATCCACTTAAACAGCATATTTGTGAAGCAACACACAACTTGTTCAAATTTAGCCCAGAAATATTCATTGTTACCCTATCATCTATTAACTAGAACATCCTAAAAATCCTACCTTTAGATGTTGATGTAAATGAATTCAGTTCAGCTTTCCTAAATATTCTAAGTGAGTCCTCTGCATTTAGTTGACACACCGCACTATCAACAGCAAGACCATCAACCACATAAGGTTGACATATACAGTGGGTGGACAAGTGTCATAGATTTACAATCCCTGGATGAGGGAATATTCCCTTTCCTCAGGGGCGGTGCAATTTTGGAGTTAGTATATATAATTAGTAAGGGCTGTGAGTATGTGCAACCCCCCCCCCCATCACATAGAAGGGTGCAGGGGGCTTTGCTTACTGCAAACTATGTTATTATTATTATTTTTTTTTGTTGTTGCATGCGGCAAGGGTTTTGCTCATACATGCACAGCTGAGTGCTGGCATTTCTGTTTTCAACCTTTTGTGATTGATTTTTTTCCGGCCAATATTGTGGTATGTCGTCTTATTGTAGTAATCCATCATATATATGCTTGTACCTTCTAGGAAGACACTAAAACCAAATAATGCAATTTGGCTATCCAAAAATAACAGAATACAGAATATAGAAAAAGCTTGGAAAGTTTGACAACAGTATAAAATAACACAATATCTCGAAAACTTCAGAAAGCTCTTCAATTGTACTAAAAAGCAAATAAATGAAGATAAAAAAACTATACTATAACAACATTCAGAGCAATTTCCCTAAAAAAACTCTGGTCAGCCATTAAATCTTATATCACAGTCAAAAATTTATCCATGACACTTTTCCAAAAGCACACCACTTAAAACTGCAATGGAATTCACCTCTTATTTCATAGATAATATAAGATCCCTAACCAAGTATTCCCCAGCATCTAATCCCAACCCTGCACAGCAGCCACATAACACCACATCCACTTTTAGCTTTAATCCTGTCCCCATGGCCTATATAAAACCACTCTTAAACTCAAACCAAGCAAGTATCTTAAAAGAGCAGCTGATATCATTGCCTCTCAATCCTTATAAATTGATTAATCCAGGAATCCTGCAATCCCTCCCTCTGGAAAAACATCACACATTATCTCTTTACACAAAATGGGAAACTCAACAGACTTTACTAACTTTAGATCTATAGCAATCCTATCCCCTTCACCAAAATACTTGATAGTTGAAAAATTTATTCAAAACCAATTGCTAAACTACCTCCTGCAGAAAGAACTCCTATCCCCCACACAATACAGCTTCCATCCCTCCCATAGTACTAACATTGAACTTCTAATCTTTACAGACGCTGTCAAGAAAGCTACAGATAATGTCAAGCTAGTCTCCTCCTCATTTCTAGACTGGTCTAAAGCCTTTGACACCATTTGTCACTGCAAGCTTCTACTTCAAATCTCCTCAGTAGGTCTATCTAAGCCCGCCCTTCTATTGTTCAAAAGCTACCTGTCCAATAGGTATCAATCTGTAAAATGACATTTCAACCTGTCTCCATACCTCCCAGTCACCACCGGTGTACCACAAGGCTCTATCCTTGAGAATTAACATTCTCACCAACACCCTTCGCACATCCGCACAACAGGCCTCCCTAATACAATATGCAGATGACTCCCCATTCATTTGCACATCTGAAAGTGTGTTACACCTGCAAAAAATTACTCAGGAATCTTTAACAGCCACTTAAACATGATCAACTCCTCAAAAAAAAAAAAAAACTTCTACATTTTCCCCCAGATCCCTATCTCATAAAAAATCAAAATTTAAAATCCTCCCTTTTAATAATTCAACCATTTCAGTCACTTATCATAGAAAATTATTAAGGATGATTGTGGAAGATAATCTTAAATTCCACCTGCATATAGAAAATTGTATTAAAAACTCACCAAAAACTAGGGATGTTTTGCAGAGCCAAAAACTTTCTCGCCAAAGCAAATAAAACTAAACTTGTCACTAAGATACCAACAAAAATTACTAAACAACTAAAAATACTAAAAAAAAACAAGGTGAAACTGTGGCTGAAAAAGAACCCATGAACACTTTTTCTTAGCGCTTTTCTTCTCTTTAATGTTTCATAAGAACCATTAACGAGAATGAAAATGCTGAGAAAAAGTGTTCACATGTGGTTTTCAACCATAGTTTCACCTTGTTTTTTAGTTTTAAACTTGTCACTACTTACCTCTTCCCCTCACTACATTATGGTGCTCCAGTCCTTACTAACCTCCAGGCATCACAAAAAGCTATAATTCTATAATAAATTGGAAAATTTTTCAGCAAATACCCCTTTCAGAATCTACCATTGTATATTAAAAGCCTAAATTGGTCAGAAATATCCCATGAACTGACATATACACAGCTTCTTACCACATATAAAATTATCCAGCATCCATCTGCTTGCCTAGCACTAAATACCATTCTATACAACTATGTTCCCAATCAGTCATTACAATCCAATAACCTAAACCTCCACTCTGTCCATAAACACATCAAAACTGCCGAGTATGGTCTGTACTCATATCATCTTGCTAAGGCCTGGAATTCCTTGCCTGTATCTATCAGGTCTATATGGCCTGGAATTCCTTGCCTGTATCTATCAGGTCTATACCTTCCCTCCAATCATTTAAAACAATTCTGAAAGACTTCTTAGTCAAAATCTGTCTCTGTTCTTGATCAACCCCAAGATAAACTATATCCCTAAATATGAACAAGTGCCTATTTATCATACCTTACATCTTCTTACATTCCCCTCTTCATTCGCTTCCTTACTTCAGTCAGTTTCTCTCCCCTCACCGTCTTTCCAAATAGGCCAATAACCCTGTTTTTTATCACTCCATATTGTAATTCTTGTTTGTATTATACTACCTTACCTTTAATTTCTCAATAAACTGGATAACATATCTTTAAATATTAAATATTTATTATATATTTATATAAATCATTGTCATGTAAGTTATATCTATTTTTGACCAATGATTTCACATGATGTGTAATTTGGTATAATTATTATTTAAACTGTACATTTTTCTTATTATTTCTGAAGATTGTAAATTTATCTTTCTTAAAATGGGCACTGACCCAGCTGAACTTTCTTGGGAATTAAATGTTACTAAATAAATACATAAATAATACAAACAGTCTCTGAGATTCAAAAATATTCTTAGTGCAATCTCAGTATGACTACAACAAGTACAGCTCATAACATGAGTAGCATACCTCTCAACTGTCCAGATTTTTGCAGAAAGTCCAGATTTTTGCCTCATATTTTTGGTCAGTTCCTCATAGAATATGTGGTTTTCTGGTAAATCTTTCAGGACTGAAGTCACTACATAATATTAACTAGTGACAACGATTCAATTTTCAGACTTCATATCCTTCAGAAAATACATAATAATGCAAAACCTGTTATTCTAGCAATGTTCAACGTTTACAAGAGTGATATTTAAAATCTGTCCCTATTTTTGGGCCTTTGTCCCCCCATTATTTTAGGCTTTGTCCAGATTTCTTGCTCTGAGAGGTTGAGAGGTATGATGAACAGTCTAGTGTCTATTTATCAATTATCTAAGCGGAAATCAGTAGCTCATTTGAATGGTAATTAGATAACCCACTCACAGAATTCACAGGACCTGCATTGAAGGAGGAAATCTTGTCATTGTGACCATGAATGTGATTAGGAAAATAAATGAGTATAATGAATGCACCACAGCAATCAGGGAAAATAGCATAATAGTTTAAAGATCCCACTTAAGTGTTTAAATCTGTTCTGATCATAAAAGTGGATACAGTTGCTTATATAAGAAAGATGAAAATGGCTCAGCAAGTAGAGGAACATACACAAAGAAAACAGAGATAGTAAGAACAAGACTAGGAAGAGGGAAGGAGTGAAGATTTTTTTTTGTGGGAAAGATGCCCACCTTTTCCTTTTAAGAAGAAAAGGTGACTATAAGGAAAGGAAAAAGTTATGATCAGGGATGGTGCTGGAAGCAGGCAATATTCACAAACATATAACAAAGACAGACAGTGGAGGTGCTAACACTTTGATGGTTAGAGAGGACAGTGGATTACGAAACACACAAAAAAGGGAGGATACTGGTTATGGGGAGCACTGGACAATGCACAGTGGCAGACATTGAAACATAAATGAGGTCAACATGAAAATGGGGGGTTGGGGGTATTGCCTTCTGATCTCAGCACTTGTGCGATAACCAGGGGGAGGTGAGACAGCACCTTGATCACAGTACGCCCTGGGTCCTGTCTATGGTGGTGAGGGCAGAGATAGCCAGTGATGTAACTGCTAGCTGCAAAAGAGTCCTTTTTACGTGGCCAGTGTGAGTTTTTGGACCCCCAGTTTATTAGATGTCCCACCACATCTACTAACTCCATGTGGGTAACAAAGTATTCATCCCCAGCAGTGCCACCACAGTGAACAATGGTACTCCAAGCCAGTGAAACTCTACCATAGGCAGGAGAAATTACCTTATTGTGCTGACCCACTGGTGACTGTGGTCACACCACTGTCACTGCCATGACTGTAAACAGAAATCAAGATAAATAATACCATAAACCGAAAATAATTAGCAAAAAAATGCATAGCAACAGAGTAAGGGAGGGGAGAGAGAGAGAGAAATAAACATGCATAAGGCACACATATATAGTAAATGAAGCAGAATATTGAATGGCTACATAGTACTACAGCAGAAAAACTTTTCATCAGTGCAATCCCACGGAGTGTCTACAGCTACTTTACAACTGCCTGTATACTAGGATGTTCAATCTGAAAAGGGAAGGGGGACAGGAAGCATTTCTGATATATATGTATGTGTGTGTGTGTGTGTGTGTGTGTGTGTGTGTGTGTGTGTGTGTGTGTGTGTGTGTGTGTGCGCGCGTGCGTGTGCGTGTTTGTGTGCGTATGTTTATGTGTGTGCATGTGTGCGTGTGTGCGTATGTTTATGTGTGTGTGTGTGTGTTCAGATATACTGTGAAACCTATAAGAAAGATCAGTGGTTTATTTTATTTTACTTAAGTTTGTTTACCGGGGTTATACACTGATCACAACACACCATTTGCAGGCACAACCCAGGTGAAGAAATGTACAAAAATTAAAAGAGAACTAAATCACAAACATGGAGTAATCACAGAAGATATAAAATCCAGCAGACAAGGGAAACAGTAAACAAATATTATTAACAGAGGAGAAAAACAAATGTGGATTAATTTTATTAGTAAATATGGGAGGTCATCAGTGGGTGAAATCAGAGGGCGGAAGTAGAAGTGAGGTAGATGAGGAAAGAGTTAGGTGATGCCTATAGACAGGGGTTATGCTATAGTGTGGTGATGCTGTGTAACTGTCATAATATAGTTATGTTCTTGTTAAAGTTTATAATATATACAAAAATTCTGCTGATGTCAAACATACTGTTAATCTGTATACCTCTATGCTCATATTCAGAATACCAGAAAATGTGCTGTACATTTGCCTTGTAATTCTTGTTATAGACAGTATTACCAGTACAGGCTCAAACTTATGCAACCTGCAGGCAGATGGCTAATAAAGTAAGACACTCCAAATGCAATTATAATTACCAAATGAAAAGAAATATACATCCCTGTCCCTGAAAGGTCTCTCCATTCACATCTGATATAGAGGCTAGTCTCTTCTATAGCCTTTGGAGCTACAAGGTAAAAAATGATCTTTACATTTATACCTACAAGAAACATTTCATAACAAGAAACCAATGTGACTGCACAGGCAATGTATCAGGTGCCTTTCCTCCGATCTCTTCTTCCCACTGATAAAGAATGTTAGGATGGCACTTCGTAAAAGTGACGTATGCCAGTGTCATCAGACACTCCTCTGACAAGACTATGCCAAGCATTCAGTGTATATTAGGGATCCACATAAGAGTCTCCAGTCAAGTTCTCCCAGTGGTCCTGCTGCAGCAGACAAAGGAAGAACTTATTTTCCTTGCTGTACCAGTGGGGAGCCCTGCCACACTCAGTGCCCTTGGAAGCCATGGTCATTCACTAGGTAAAATTCCAGAGAACTATGTCAGCTTCTCACACTCATGCCTGTTTACTTGACATGTTCCATGAAGTACAGAACATCTTGGTAGCACAACCATTTGCAATGTGACTATTATGCAACACAGAAAATGAAGCAGGCCAGTAAAGAAAAAGCCCACCAAAGGTCCAGTTGCTCTATACAATGTTCCACAACCGAAAAGAAAACAGCAGCAATGACCACCACTGAGTATTACTGTTTATTATAAAATAATAAAACAATAAAAATTCAGCATAAACCTTTCAACAAAATGATGAGCACTTTCGGGCTGTGGCCTTCATCAGATAAAAATACCCTACCCCAACCATTCAATATATTTAAAGTGAGGTCCGATCACAACTCAATTTTGTAACTACCATTTTTTGAGAGCGGGCTTCATCGGAATGACATCATTTAATCCTGGATAAATATGTGCCATCAACTCTATTATCCACTTTGTTTCCTCATATTCATTATCATTAATAATGTCACCTCCTCTGACACCCTTGTAAATGTTCCGTATTGCCATAACCTTAAATTGGTGTCCCTCATTCTGAGATATATGCCTGTACAGGGCATTATGCTTGTTCTTAACCCTGATGGCAGATAAGTGACTAAAAATCCTTGTCTTAAGCATACAGTTTGTTTTCCCCACATAATAGCATGTACATGCCTGACAGGTTGCCAAATAAACTATATTACTAGTTCTACAATTTGCTTTGGCACCAAAATGATAACATTTGCCTGTAACTGGATGTATAAATTCTGCCTCCTTATTAATATACCCACAGGCAGTGGGTATACAGTTCCCGCAAGGTTTAGTTCCTCTCTTATTTATTAGCTGATGTCCCTCTGCCTTACCTTCTTGACTCAAAATATCCTTAAGGTTTTTATTCCTCCTAAATTCAAAATTAGGTTGTTCCCCCACCAATTTCCCAATTTTCTCATCTGTACCCAAAATCTTCCAATTGCACCTGAGTATATTACATATCCCAGCAATATTGCTACTGTATGTAAACATCAACCTTAATTTATGTTCTTCCTTATTGGTCTTGTTGTTAACATCACCAGCACTGTTATTTTGTCTTCTTAACCATGGACACATTTAACCTCTCATATGTACTTTCTGAGACTGAGTGATGTTACATACCTCTTTTTCCTTGTAACCCCTGTTGACAAAATTTCTTTCTAAACAAAACAATTCTCTTTCAAAGTCCTCCTCTTCAGTACATAGTCTAGACCTGCCTTATGACAATGTTATTGAAGGTGAACCCTGGGATGCATACTATCAAAAGTTAGGATGCTGTTTTTACAGCATTCTTTCTTAAATAGGGTAGTCTTTAAACCCATTTCATCCTGCAGTATCCTGACATCCAAGAAAGCAACCATATTTTCAGAGAAATTGGATGAAAACCTCAAGAACTCAGTGGTGGACTCAATATATTGAATAAATTCCTTCAATTCTCATTCATCTCCTCCCCATAGGAGGAAAATGTCGTCCACAATACCCTTATATAAATCATGTTTGTCCCTCCATTTATTTTGAGGGCCCATTACATGCTCTCTCCCAAAATGAGAGAATCCAATTCGCATATGTGTTAGCACAGGGGGTGCCCATGGCTGCCTCCTGTATCTGTTAATACCAACCTCCCTCACATGTGAACACATTATATTCCAGCACTATACCTAAGAGCTTACTAATTAGCTCCATCTTGCTTCTATCCATCACACATACACCTTCCAATAAACTTTGAATGGCACTTATGCCATATCTATTGCTTATCACAGTAAAGAGGTTTTGAACGTCAAGCATTACCATAATGTAACATTGGTTATCTTTAATAACTGTATTTTCCCTCAAATAAATCAAAAAGTCCCCTGTGTCTCTCAGCACTTCCTTGCATGATGACAAATAAGGTCTCAATGTGCACTCCAACCATATGGAAATGTTCTTCGTGATCCACCCCCTCCCTGAAACTATAGACCTGAGGGGGGATCTTGTATACTTTTTTGCACTTTGGGTAGTGCCTTAAAGACCGGGGTAAATAGATTTTCTATCCACAAGAAATCCAATACCTCTTTTTCCAATAGACCCATGGCATTTAAACAAGTCAATTTCCATGTCACCTCCCTAATCAAGTTGTTAACTGAGAGCAGATAAGCAGACAAAGGTGGAGGTATCAGAAAGTAATGCTATTAGCTTCTTATGATATGTTTCCTTATTCAGGACCATTACCGCACCACCCTTGTCTGCTGATTTAACCACTATATGTGTGTTGTGCTGTAAGTCATTCAAAGCTTTTCTCTGTCCTACGGTTAAGTTGTGATATCTACTAGCTTTAGCATCCTGCAGGTATGTCATAATTTCTTGTTCGCAGACCCTAACAAACTTCTGCATGGTGGAATTAAAAACCAGAATAAAAGTACTGGGTTGCCTCAGCTTCATTTGTGGTGATCAGTCCTCACTACCATACATATCCCTCAACATGACATTTCTGCTGAACATCATAAAATCCAAAATTACCTCATTAAAAACACTACCATGACTAGGGACAAAAGTAAGTCCCTTAATTAATACTGATAATTGAAAGAACATGACTAGAACAATGATAAACAATACAGTCACCAGTCACTGTGATGTCCTTCTCTTTTTCTTTTCTCGACTCTCACTCCTTGAATGCTTCCAATCCCCCTTCTTTTTCACTGGAGCTAGTGGTTTTGTGAAAAAAAAAACAACCATTATCTCTTTTGATAGCTAGAGCCTTCAGCCTAGGTCCTACTTCGAAAAAACAACCATTATCTCTTTCTCTTTTGGTAGCTAGAGCCTTCGGCCTAGCTCCTAATTCAACACCAACATTGCTAACATGTGATAAACTTGTTGAAATATGTTCTGCTGAGTTTGAGTTACTCAAACCTACTGTTGTAGTTCCTAAAACTTGTTCCACAGTACCCGTCATATCACTCTCATTGTTCATCACCTCCATACAACTCAATTCTTCCCTCCGTAAGGGTTGTACTGCCGGTTCTTCCACCCGCAACATAGGACGAACCATGTGCATCCCTTCGCGGCTCCCTTCATTGGTTAACTCCTTTGGTGCTTGGTAGTTGTTCTGCCCTACTCTCTGTGATTGATTGGATTTTCCAAGAGTCTCAGAGGGTAGTGCTGACTGAGTATTAACAGAGTTGCAGGATTCCCTTGGCAAAATAAATATCTGGCCCGACATGAAGTCATTGTAATCTATTTGTAGTTTTGTAGCTTTAAGTTGTTGCAACCTTTGATCAGTGGTGGAAAAGGTGCAATATGCTACCTCCAGTTGTTTAATGTATCTTTCCTCCCTAAAAATCTCTCTCTAAGCATTGTTGGAAAATTTCCACTTCACTACTCAACTGCTTCTCTTCTGGAGAAAAAATTTCCAACAAAAGCCTCATGTATGAAAAGCCAGTGTCTATATTAATCTGCTGCCACTAAGCCAGAAGTTCTGAGTAATATTCACCTTGAGTAGGCATGCAGAATACTCTCATACCTCTGTGTACGACACCAAATTGCAGGCATGCCTCTAGATGGTTCCGTTCCCATTGTAAACATTGATGTTTACATACAATAGCAATATTGCTGGGATATGTGATATAGTCAGGCACAACTGGAAGATTGTTGCGTACAGATGAGAAAATTGGGAAACTGGTGGGGGAACAACCTAATTTTGGATTTAGGAGGAATAAAAACCTTAAGGATATTTTGAGTCATGAAGGTAAGGCAGAGAGACATCAGCTAATAAATAAGAGAGGAAGTAAACCTTGCGGGAACTGTATACCCACTGCCTGTGGGTATATTAATAAGGAGGCAGAATTTATACATCCAGTTACAGGAAAATGTTATCATTTTGGTGCCAAAGCAAATTGTAGAACTAGTAATATAGTTTATATGGCAACCTGCCAGGCATGTACATGCTATTATATGGGGAAAAGAAACTATATGCTTAAGACAAGGATTTTTAGTCACTTATCTGCCATCAGGGCTAAGAATGAGCATAATGCCCTGTACAGGCATATATCTCAGAATGAGGGACACCAATTTAAGGTGATGGCAATACGGAACATTTACAAGGGTGTCAGAGGAGGTGACATTATTAATGATACTGAATATAAGGAAACAAAGTGGATAATAGAGCTGATGGCACGTGTTTATCCAAGATTAAATGATGTTATTCGGATGAAGCCTGCCCTCAAAAAACAGCGGGTACAATATTGAGTTGTGATTGGCCCTCAGTTTAAATATATTGAATGGTTGGGGTAGGGTATTTTTATCTGATGAAGGGCACAGCCCGAAAGTGCTCATCATTTTGTTGAAAGGTTTATGCTGAATTTTTATTGTTTTATTATTTTATAATAGACGGTGATACTCAGTGGTGGTCATTGCTGCTCTTTTCTTTTCGTTTGTGCAGCACAGAAAATGTTGACATGACAGAGTGGTGTAAAGGTGTGAAAGATGCCATGAAACACATCTACTAGGTGCATACTGTTTAATTATGAACAGTTTTGCTCTTCTGCACATCCACCAGTTACAAAAGTTTCAAGGTTTCCCCACGTCCCCCTGGGGGTTATTGAACTACCCATACATGCTCTGTCAAGTGCACAAGATAGAGAGACTCTCTTAGTATGGATTGACCCACAGACACAAAACATAAAAAAAATGATTCAATAATACCCATCAGACATTGCCAAACTGGCAAACTATCATGCTCAAAACCCTTCAGCAGCTGCATGAGCATCATTGTGCTACATAAGATTATAATAGGCAAACTGTCTGGCTTGTGTAACTTGCATAGTAACTTGCTTTCCTAAAGGTTATACTTGTTTATGTTTTAAGTGTAAACTTCAAACATTGTACTCACTTGCTGCCTTCTCATAAAATATTTGTTTAAAACTGAATAGCCAGTGTTATATTAAAATGTTAAAGTTTTAAGTTAGAGGGACATTCATGTATTGTATTGTGAGGTGTTTCGAGTAACAGGGGTTTACCTTGACACAGAAAGATTTCAGTCCCTGAGCACTTCTACAATAATGTTCTACAGCATGTATTTTGTTGGCATGTTCCCTTGCCTTGGCAACTATTATCAGTTTAGTGATGCAATTACACAGGTGACAGTTGTGCATGATTCTGTTGTTGTGTGAGGGCATGTGTAGGCCACTAATCCCTTGTTGCAGGTAGGCCATGAGCAGGCTAATTCCATTTCTGCACTTCCATTCATATGTATGTTATACTACCAGTGACTGTAGAAATTTCTTTTGGGCGGAGGGGGGAGGACAGTATACAGTAATTTTGGCTAATTGGCACGATGGAGCACAGATTGACAACAACTGTATGCAAACTTGTCACATGGATTATGTATATGAGCTTTGACTGTTTAATGTTAGCTATATGTTGTTATGCATGCCACAAACAAAAATGATAAAGACAGAGCATTTTACAGCAACACATCTGTCAGCCACAGGCAGTATAGTAGCACAGCAGATAGTGTTGTCACCTCACAGCAAAAGGTTCCCTGATTTGAATCTCAACTCTGTGTTCATGTGGGTTTCCTCTGGGTGCTGCAGTTTCCTCCCATATTCCAAAGACATGCAGTAAGTGGCTTGGACACTCTAAACTGGCCATATGTGTGAGTACGAATTGGTGGTGTGGAAGAACTACTGTGGCAGGGCTAGCCACCCAGCTGTGTAAACTTGGGTCTAGATGATTGTCACCGTTGAAGTGACACCCTGACCCCATGGGAAAAAATGGGTTGTGAATGGGTGGATAGATCTGTATGCCACAGGTCACATAGTTGTCTACTTGCTTAACACATTTTACAGCTGAAATCCACAGCTTCCTGCTATTTAAGGAGGCATTTACAGTATCACTATAGTAAATCTGACCTGGAATAGGTTCTGTCTGTGTGTGTACTTGCTGCAGCTTTCTGTATGTGTAGTTATAGCAATTGTCTATGGTTAAAACTTAATGGTGTCAAAAGCATGCCAACTGGAAGGGCAACCACTGGCATTCATCACATGGAGGCTCATTTATTGTACAGTGTTGTAGCAGGCCATTGCCTGACACAGTCAACTGCAGACTTCACATGCCATTTTAAAATTGCCATGAGGGGACACTGTACTAGAGGTAAACAAACATTGTTCACAGGTCTGCAGGTATTTTTGTTACAGCCCACAAATATCTGTTGCTGATGGCATACAGTAGTTACAAGTCAACACATCATTGGTGGACAAGTGGCTTTAGTTTGAAAATGTTACAGCACAGTGAGTTTCCCAGTAATGGGTTGGACTATGTGAGCCGGTGGAGCAATTTTCTTGCATGAGGGTGAGTGTATGGTTCCTAATGTTGATCTTATCCTCACATGCATTTTATTTTTCTTTACATAGCAGGATGCCTAATAAAGACAAGCAAAGCAAATACAGTGTCTCCCATTCATGATGCGCCATGAGAAAATTGACTGTCCCTTTTATGACTTTGCCTGGTAGAATGTGATAAATGACACAAGTTCTGTTTTTGGTCATGACAGAAATTATGATCAAGTCAGATGCTAGGCTGCTGGTGTAATCAGTGCTGCCAAAGCTTGTGCCTCCCATGTCAGACAGGAACTGAGAGGGAAGGGAGACAGTCCACTGACCAAAACACCATTATCAGAAATGGAAGAGTTCCTTGTTTCTCTGCTTTGGAGGTATGACTCATCAGGAGATGACAGTGAAGTCCAGGGTATTGCAGCAGAGCTTGAGCACCTTCCAAGAATCTCTTTTTGGAAATACCCCAGGTGTATATGTCTTTACATGCCACATACCGAGTAACTGCTATGTACAGTGGAGATTAAATACACTAACACTTCTCTTTATAGGACCATCAGGGATTCAGAATAGAAGGCCACCAGTACCAGGTAAGGAAGCTATTATTAAGTCTTACCACTATAGCTAGGAGTATAGTGATTCATTCATTCATACATTGGCTAAAAATAATGGTATAGGGCCTTATTTATTATAGGCAGAGGCATAGCTGGCTCAGTCTGCACCCTGTGCTGGTACTTCCAGGCAGTGCCCCACTCCCACATAGCTCTTCAACTAAAGAGCAAAAAAAAGGATGATGGATGACTCATCCCAACATTTTGCACCCAGGGCAATTGTTCCTCTCTCCACGTCCTAGCTACACTTCTTATTATAAGCATTTCCTTTTGTACCTTTGCATGTGATTTTATCAGGCTCCACCACTGTGAATATAATGCTATCTGATGTCAGAGATGACTCAGACTCTGACAATGATTGCAGCTGATTTTTGGCATAGTAAGAGCTCATTATTTCAGGACTGGATACAAGCAACGTAGGGTCCATTTCTTCACACAAGTCAGTAGTCACAGTATCTGTGCTTATGGAGACCATCCTAGATGCACTGGAAAACACAGAAGGGCAGAAAGTTGCACACAGCTATAAATGGGAAAGAACCCCCCCGATGGTGAAATCCCCATTGTTTGCTCCACTGAGCACAGAGAAGAGACTGGTTGATGTCATACCTGTGGCTATAGACACCATGGGTATCCCCCCACCAGAGATAGCTCTTTCGATGTGTATGACATAACAAATTTGTAGGATCATCACAGAAGGAGGGACTAACAGTATCTTAGTCCTTGCTGAGATAGTATATGTTTTACAGGGTGTGCATGATGACCTGAGGTAGAGCATGCCTCATATGTGTCACATCATGGACATATTCTATATGCTGCTTGAATGACCCAGGTCTCCTTGTGCACACATGCAGTACACCAGACATTCTTCCTATAGTTGCTGAATCATGGTCTCCAGTGATGAGTGCTGCAATGGAAGGAGGATCCACAGTCAGTCACATTTAATGACACCACTTCCACTCCTCCATTCATTGTGGGGGTAGTAAGGTAAGACATGGATGTCCATCAGGGTATAGAGCTCATGCCGCAGTGATGCATAGTTTAGGTCATCACTCACATTCATGCAGCACTCCTTCCTCTAAGCAAGGGCTGGATAGTGACTGTCATAGTACAGGATGCTGCCTCAAATAGGGGCATGCACTTTTTGCACATACCACTCCTAGGAGTGCACTAGATCTGTCTGCAAGATCTCACAACAGTGCTATAACATTTGCTAAGGCTGTATCCCAGCATTCACATATTTGTAATGCCTAAAAGCTCAGCTCCACACACATGCACAATAGTGGTGACAGCACCCTCTCCATGCCCAGTGAACCTTAGTCCCCCTTCCCTCTCATCTGTCACCTATAGCACCACTTTTTTCCAAACACACACACACACACACACACACACACACACACACACACACACACACACACACACACACACACACACACACACACACACACACACACACACACTGTCACTTGGCACTGTGTTGCCTATGGAAATATGTGTGCCCTGCTCTCTGTACTCTGTTGCTATGACTGATAGACAGTGTGGCCAGTTTATGCATGGAAGAGCACAGTCTTGGTAAAGGTTTGCATTCAGCACTTTTAATTTATTTATGCTGCATTATGCTGGTCAGTAGTTATGAAACATGAAACAGTCAGTGCCACAGCATAGTGAGTGCACTTTAACCCGTGTAATCCTCCATTGCAGATGGATTTTTCACAGGCTTTTCATCAAACTCAGCCCCCCACTATCTTTCATGAAATTCCTTCCTTCTGAATGTGTACATCTGACTACAACAGTTTTCATAAAATTATTTTAAGTAACATAGTACAGACTGAAAATATGTTACTATATGTGCTAGGGTCATAAGTTTATGACAGGGCATACTTATAGCCATTGTCTGCAATAGTCTGGAAACATCTAATAAATGTCATTAACCATGGATCCAGGGCATATCCAGCACTGTCAAGAAAGATTCTCTGATTCAAATCACTTCACACAAATTGTTGGTATAAGTCATATGTGGGTCTTATGTGGGGGTCATTGTAGATGATACCCTTTGCATTATAGGCCATCTGACAGTTAATGGAGTAAAATTGTTTGCAGTTAATAAGTTCATAGGAAGTTACTGGCTAGCAGCCCTAGACCCTTTACAAGCCTAGCCATGTTAATCCCAGGTATCCTCATTTGTTCTTTTTGGGTAGTTCACAGAACAGATTTATGAACTGAGTGGGTCTGTGATTAACACCGGCTACCCCTGTCCATGAGGGACATGAGTGTCACCCCAGGGGTGCATATGTGGTTTCCCATCCAATTATCTAGGTTGCATTTCAATAGGGTCACTGAGGAGCTCCATTTTATGTGAATAGTAAGTCTATTTCAGAGAGGCATCAGTCTTTGGGAGACATATTTGTCTCTCTAGCATGTTGTGTTAATGTCACAAGCCAGGTTGAGATCCCTGGAGTGAGAGACTCTTGTGCCATTTGACTTGCAGATGTGCAGGACTTCCATTAGGGCAGGGTTGCAGATTGCCCTCTAGGTTAGGCACTAGTCACCTCTCAGCAGCCTGTATGATACAGAGTAAAGTGACAGGGCTTTCAGCCTGTCCATGTAGGTCATGGTTTGGACTTCCTGTATTTTCTTAGTGAGAAACCTCTGAGGTCTCTCTAGCTGCTGCAGATGTCTGGTAAGGTACATGCAAAAGGATACATTTTACTCTATTAATGGTCTGATGAGGGTCGAGTATAATGGAGTTATAACTTCCCTTGACCTAGATGCTATGCTCTTGCTTATGAGGACCACTACATAGAATGCTTTCCTTACCCCTGTGGCAGATGCCTGGGATAGCACCACCATGTTCCACATTGGTCACTGAAAGGTCCCTGTGACTACTACTCACAAACCCACTCACATACCTTTTTATCAACAAGGATATGTACTTGATGCATCTTACTGACCTGCAAATGAGGACAACACATCTCAACCAGCTTCTGCATAGTGACTCTATCCACATGGTAGCAGTCCACAATTTTAGTGTTGTGAAGGTAATGAAATGCTAGGTGTGGGCAGATAAAATGGAACAAGTGAAGGCAGCAGCTTGCAACAACTTGATACCAGTGGTGAGTATAGCAGGTTTGTTTAATCTGTGGCTACCACACACATTGTTTCATGATTCACCTTCTGCAACTCCAGAATTTTATTGCAGTTATTATTCTGGAACTAGTGGCCTCATCTGTCATAGCTATCTATGTATCATCTCTCTCTCTCTCTCTCTCTATATATATATATATGTATATATATATATATATATATATATATATATATATATATATATATATTTATATACATATATATATATATATATATCTATATATATTAGACACACACACACACACACACACACACACACACACACACACACACACACACACACACACACACACACACACACACCTCTATATCATTCTGCATTATTGTTTACCTTCATTTGCATTCAGGAAGTTCCTTATTTTAAGAACATTGCATTGCTTATTACCAAGTCATTATACCACCATTAGCAAACTGTGTGAACTATGGGATTTCTCAACCTTCCCAGCCATTGTTTTATGCTAAATATTATCTCCTAATGTTTCACCCTTTTAATGTCACATTCTGTTTTATATATGGCACCTAATGTTGTTTTGAAGTCTCAGTAAGAAGGACTATTAAAGTACTTCATCTTGCAAAGTTGGTACATTGACTATGCTCCTAATGTAATACCATTTAAGTGTATTATTGCGATAAAATAAATTACATAATTAGCTTTTTATTTATGGATAAAAGTAGACTTAGCAGTTTAGCAGATGCATGTTTAGATAGTAACAAAGTTAGATACGTTATTTTATTAATAATATGCACTAATATTTTTGTTGGAGTATTCTCACTGTTTTGAAGGGTTCCTATTAGATGACCGAAGATGCATTCTTTCGAATGCATCTTGGTCGAACTTGAAAAGATGAAAAGGCAAAATGACGAATTGGCATATAAGCAAATTCTTTCCCTGAGAAAGAAATTGCTTGGCCGCGTCCATTACTTTGCCATTTTCATTACTGTAGTGCGATCTCGGAGTTGGTATATTTAAGTAGGGGGGTGTGGGGGGCAAAGCCCCCCACTTTATGTTATGTTTTAAGTGTTTTAATTTTTTTATTTTTTTTGGAACAACGATTTTTTTCCCTTGGAAAAATATCACTGTTCTAAGCGTTCGTGTTTGTAAGCTTTCGCATAAATGGGGTCGATAAATCATTGTTCGCTTTTCTAAGTGTTCGATGATTTAATATAGACCCCTTTTGAACATGTAGTTATGCATCCATATAGTAAATACCTCCAAGTAAAATTTATTGATTATACTGTCCCATCATTCCAGTTGACCACCTCACATACAAATTCAATGGCATTTAATTAAGATAATTTTATAAATTAAATCACTATATAACCACTGCCCTGCTAAGCTTAAACTAGACAAAACCTTCTCAATACTTTTACTTACTGAAACAGTCTCTGTATGCAGAATAGTGTAATATATGCTAATGATATTTTAATAAAGGGTATGCCTATATGATAAACCTTCATATTTTAAAAACCTTAAAAAGTATGGATTAAGAGAGAAAAGGTTTGTGTCTCATTTGGTGATTCATAGAAAATGAAGAATGGTGATTACCTGTGAAATGAGTGAGGAGCCAGGGTCTACTACTTTTATTTAAGGGGAAAAATGTTCCAAGTTTATCATCACAAAACTGCCTGGTGCTGTCTCAAAAAAGTAAAATTACCCACTCATGTATCCTGTTGTAATCTTAAATCCACTGTCTCTGGGGGTATCTGCCCTTTCTGTTAATTGGACTTCTGGATCTTCTCCCACTACTCTTCCATTGGTTCTTATTGATGATTTGGAAAATATTATTTTATGAAGAAACTCCCTGTTAGATAATTAAATTCCTTTACACTACCGCTATATTATATTATATTATATTATATTATATTATATTATATTATATTATATTATATTATATTATGTTATGTTATATTATATTATATTATATTATATTATATTATATTATATTATATTATATCATATCATATCATATTATATCATATTCCTAAGTATCAGGATGCCGACATCCCAGAGATAATCACAGTTGTACCCAGTATCCTCAGATAATGGAATTATGCATGATTTAATGATTAGGTTCTCCACTCAGGCAGCTTCTCACCTTAACCTAATAATCTATTTACCTTCTGATGTCTCAGTCCTATTCACCAAATTACCACATTGCTCACTGGGACTAATAAGCTGTATCACCATAAATTTAGAGAAGTGTGAAGGTCCATGAAAGACAACATGTTTTACCAAGGCATTAGTGCAAATACTATTTCTGATATTACAGACATGTTCCCTTAACCTATTGGTTGTTTCAACATAAAATGAGTGACACTCAGTACAATAAGCCAAATAAACCAGATAACAGGTATCACAACCAGACCAAACATTAAACTTGAATTCTTTCCCAGTATCAGGATGTACAAAGATCCCATATAGGTTAAGTAATTTACAATAATTACACTTAACCCCAGAGTATCATACCATAATCATTATTGGGTATGTGTGGAAGCATATCAAGTCTAGGGTAATGTTTTTTTTTTATTCTTATATGTGAAACCAGGTGTGTCACCCACTATCTCCCTGATATTGTCATCCATAGTTAATATATATCAGTACTTCTTAGAAATATCTGTTATTTGTTTAACATTACTTGAGTAAAACAGGGGCATATAAAGTTTAGTCCTTGGCAGAACCTTCTTACCACTAACAACATTGGCCATTTCAACCACATTGAGACATAAGGTTTCCCTTCATTCTCCCTTAACATAGGAACCTTGGATAGAATACTATTTATATGTCTAGCATCATAACCCCTTTCAATACATTTCTCCCTTAATAGGCTTAATTCCTTTAAAAATGGAGTATTTTCAACATTTAACCTAGATGCTCTTAATGCTTGGCCTTTCACTATATTGTTGAATATGTGTGTGGGGTGCATGCTCCTTCTGTGCAAATATGTGCTCCTGTGGCAATCTTTCCTAATGGTCTTTATAGTAAAATTCCCTTAGCATCCCTGATAACTCTAACATCAAGAATATTTACATGCAAGGGTAAACAGACCATGGTAAATCTTACAAAAGTGGTACTAGAATTCATATAATCAAGTAACATTTCAAGGTCATTGATTGCACCTGTCCATACCCTGAACAGGTCATCCACAAAATGCCTGTAAAAAGAAATAAACTGTTTCACATGGGATTTAAACAAACTCATCTCCTCCCATCTCACCATAACAATATTGGCATAGCTATTGGCACTGGAGATGCCAATAGCCATGCCGTCCTTTTGTAAGTATATGGTTTGGTTAAATATAGAGATAGTATTGCCAAGTACAACCTCCATGAGCAAACATAGTAAATTTATAAAACATTTTCCATAGTCACTGTGTAAAACCAAAAACTCCTTAACCATCTTAAGACCTATACTATGGTTAGGAATAACAGTAAAAAGGGATTGTACATCAAATGTTACTAATAAACAATTCCTATTCTCAAAGTAAGACCTGCTTACAAATCATGCAAAAACTTATGTGTGTCCTTTAAAACATAATCATTCTTATTCAAGACTGGTTTCAGATGTCTCTCTATAAAAATAGATAAAGGTTCAGTACACCAGTTCCTCCCAGAAAATATAGGCCTGAGAGGAGGACAAGTGGGGTGCTTGTGAATCTTCCATAGACCCTGTATAACTGGTATAGTAGGATAATCAATTTTGAAGTAATTATACAGCTGAAAGTGAATCACTTCACTCAATCAACAGTCAAATAAAATATTTTTATCACAAAAATCATGGTATCCACTTCTTCTTGAGTAATGACCTTATATGTGTTACGTCATTTAACATTTCTTTCATTGCTGCAACATATTGATCACAGTTCATGACTGCTATAGGATCACCCTTAATGGCAGGTCTAATAACTATGGAGGTGTCCAATTGTAAACTTATCAGGGTTTCCTTCTGGCCATTTGTTAAATTACTAAAGACTCTGTTGCCCTTTTGCTTTTCAAGTACCTTACGAATTTCATTCTCATATACTTTTTCAAATACACTCCAAATATGATGTAAAACAGGTATATACATTCTTAAAGCAAAGTAAATTATCTGTTTGTTTGTTACCAAAACTTAGTTTCAACATTACATTCCTAGTGTAACATTAAAATTCAAAAATAGTGTCTGTTGCCTCTGACATGCTTGCTGGAATGAAAGAAAGTCCCCATTCTAATAATGAAAGTTAATTTATGCTTCATTCTCTTGATGAAATATTCCACACTATAGAGTTGGATCAGGTTACCACATCTACTTTATCTTTTGGACACCCTGTAAGTTGGGGTTACACTTCCTTTTCTGCCTGCCACTACTTCTGGCGGGGTCCAAGCTTTTGGTGTGTTCCCTCCTTATAGGAAATGGGAGCAATGGAAAACACAGATTTAAAGCACTGTTGGCAATGTGTGAGCTCCCTCTGGTAGTAGAATCCTTTGGAGGAGCTGCAGAGAATTTCAAAGAATCAATATGCTTCTCAAAAGGGACATTTACTTGCGCCTGTGAAATAAAAGTTTTCTCCTAGCTCCACTGAAGTTGGTAGAATTATCTGTCATGGAGACTGTCTCTGATTCAGCATTCATCTCTGACTCCTCACCTTTGGGGTTGCTGGTACAGTCACTGAATGCACAGTCACTGTCTGATTCCTCTGTTTCACTCTTGGCCAGGCAAATATATTGCCTTCATTAAAGTCATTTATCATGATTTAACTTCTTAATTTTAGAATTAAGAAGCCATTGCTCATATAACATAGCAGAATCAGCAATCAGTTTATGGCCACATCTGTCAGTGCTAAGTGAATACATCAGTGTGGATTTTGTGTCAGATGCCTTGGCCTGGTCAAGTTCCACAGGGTTATAGTGTTCTCATCAAGCATGTTCCCCATGACCTCTGTCAGGAAATTGAACAAATGTAAAAGTCATGAATTTAGCATTAACAACTCACACATGCTTGTTGCACACAGCCAGGATATTAATAGTGTCCATATAGAAAGGGTCCATGATTTATCACTAAGAAAATACAGGCACTACAAACCATGCCATGATGCATGTGAATAGACTGAAAGCCCTGTCACAGTAATCTGTATTGCATAGGATAAGGTTTCATGTGTCTGGCCTACAGGCCAGTCTCTGACCCTGTCCTGATGGGAATACTGCACATCTGCAAATCAGCTATAGCTGATGACATCAGCATTGTCTGGTAAGGAGTAAAGGGTAATAACAGTGTCTCACATACTGGTGTAAAATGCTCTCTCTAATGTCAAGCAAGTGCACAAACACACACCCCAATTGACTGCAGTGAGAACAGAACCCCCAACTATCTAAGTACACACAATGGAAAACTCAGTACTTTCTCCAAGTGCCACAGCACAAGTCTGAGTTTGACAAGGATGCAGGACAACTTATAGTGGATGGCATGAAAGAGACGTGTAGGTATGTGCAATTGCCAAAACATTGGAAATCCATAAGAATGGAATGCTAACTGCAGGGTGCACACTTATGCTCTTCTGACTGCATAGACACACACAAACCTCCCAGTTGACTGCAGTGAGAACAAAACCCCTATCTAAGGACACAGACTGAAGAATGCAGTACTTTACGTAAGCACCACAGCACAACTCCAACTTTTACAAGGCTGCAGAACAACTTATAAAGGATGGTATCAGCAGTGGATGTTGAGGTGAAGATGTTGGGAGGCCAGCATGAAATGGATGTTTAATCATGTGCAAGTGTCATAAAATTGGCATTTCATGGGTTTGGAGTAGTAACTACAGGATATACAGTTATGCTTTTCTGACTACATGAACACACACACACACACACACACACACACACACACACACACACACACACACACACACACACACACACACACACACACACACACACACACACACACACACACACACACACACACACACACACACAAACTTACCAGTTGGCTGTAGTGAGAACAGAACCCCTATCTATCTAAGGACACCAACTGGAAAATGCAGTACTTTACCCAAGTGCCACAGCACAAGCCCAACTTATAAAAGGCTGCAGGACAACTTATAGTGAATGACATCAGCACTGGATGTTGGGATGAAAACATTGGGAGACCAGCATGAAATGGATGTGTAGGCATGTGCAAGTGTCAAAAAATTGGCAATCCATGGGAATGGAAGGTAACTGCAGGATACAAACTTATGCCCTTGTGACTACATAGACACACACATACACACATACACCTCACAGTTAACTGCAGTGAGAACAGAATCCCTACTTACCTAAGGACACATACTGGAGAACTCAGTGATTTATGCATGTGCCATAGCACGTCTGACGTTTACAAGGCTGCAAGGCAATGCATAGTGGATGACATCAGCACTGGCTGTTGAAGAGAAGATGTTAGACTGCCTGCATGAAATGGATGTGTAGGCATGTGCAAGTGTCAAAATATTGGCAATCCATGGGATTGGAGTGGTAACTGCGGGATACACACTTATGCTCTTGTGACTACATAGACACACACACACACACACACACACACACACACACACACACACACACACACACACACACACACACACACCACTTCCCAGTTGACTGCAGTGAGAACAGAACCCCTAACTACTAAAGGACACAGACTGCAAAATTCAGAGCTTTATGCAATTGCTACAGCACAAGTCTGACTTTTACAAGACGGCAGAGCAGCTTATAGTGGATGATATCAGCACTGGCTGTTGGAGAGAAGATGTTGGAAGATCAGCCTGAAATGGATGTGTAGGCATGTTCAATTTTCAAGATATTTCAAGTTCTGCATGCTACCATATTGATGAGTGTGTAATGTATACTATTAGGTGGTCATGTTTTAATGTGCATGTATACTTTTAGAGACAGGTTTACAAACTATATGTAAACAGGTGTCCACATTACTACAAGTACTGGAAAATCTGAATGTGTATTGTCATTTAAAAGATGTGCATGGTATATAACACAACATATGTTTTCATTTATGTAGCATAGTTGATATATTTGTAAATAAAATACTGAAAGACTAGGATCGCAGTGCACAGGGAAAGTAACAGATGGCTGCATTGTAAATATGTGGCATTATCTTAGGCCTTCATTTTCTTCTGTTTCCACATGTAGTTTCATGTCATGAGCACTAAATGGACAGTAAAAAAGTAATTCCTGCTATTGTCCACTTTGCATAGAGCATCACTGAACAGCTGGTTTGTGTGATGTTGATAAAGTGTTTGCAGATGTGAGATATACAGTTCTACTGCTTTCCCTATTTGTGTATAGTTAAGCAGTGTTTAAATGCAAGGCTAATTGCTAAAGTTATGAGAGTTAGTACTGAGTGGATGAAACACACCTGCTGCTTAGCTGACTCTGTGGCAGCAGGTATAAATGTATTGACACATTTGTTTTTCAGCCCAGGTGATAGAGGGTTCAAATTCAGGTGTATATAATACTTTTAAATAAGTATTGATAATGCAGTAAAATTTTACTTTATTCTGTCTGCACTGTCTGCATTTTGATGTAGTGTAGCATGTTTCAGTGACATTTCATGGAGGTAACTGCACCAAGAAAGAGCTGTTCACTGTCACTTGGCATTGGTGGTGGCCAAAGTGAAGGGCTCCATTGTTTTTTTAGTGCTTATGTGTGCTGTGTGTGATTCTATTTTTTTGACCAGATTAGTGGTGTTAAAATGGGGTGGATAGGAAAGTGGTGAAATGGGGACCAAGCAGGGGGATGAACAAAGGCAAATCAATATGGGAATGAGCAGGAGGGACATAGGAAAGGACCATAGCTATTCATTTCTTCAGTAATGTAAAATGAGAGTATGTACAGATTGTTTGCCAAATGTGAACTATCACCTCCACAAAGAGGGGTGATAACAAGACAGTCATGTCGTATACTTCTCCTGCAGAAGCCTTTGGCTTTGGCACTTTACCAGGAATCCAGTAAATATCCTGGACTCCTGAACACCCCACCTCTGTCCCATATACTGGGCACCTTCACCTCTAACACCAGACATGTCTAATCCCAAAAGTAGAGTAATGGCAAATTATGTTTTCCTGCCAGTTCCTTTTATTGTGTTTATTCATAGCGCAGAAAAAGCAAGAAAAGATACCAACTGCATTTGCATGATGTTATGCAGAGAACAGCAGTGTCAAGCAGGGAGGAAAGCTATTTTTGAAATTGGAAGATTAATCTGACACTTGATATTCATTTGAGGGGTGTCTGCTGCTGTAAATATTAGGTAGTATATCACTGGGGCTATAAATTTCATGACCTGACATGTTTTGGGCTTGGCTTTATATACTGATAAAAACTGATTTTTACAGTGTGGGATTTAAACCTATTCATAAGAGACAAAATGTTTTCCTCCACAGCAGTGATTTTCTATTTTTTCCATAGAAGAAGTGTTTTTGAGACATAGTCATGAATCATTCATAACTATGCATGACAGTTTGAGGTGTTAACCATGTATGTGTGTGACCTGACAAGATCCTTATGTATAGATTCATTTCTGTAAATGTCTTATTTAAGTGTGAAGCCCAACCAAATCCAGATAGCAGAATTCTACTTACAGAAATATAGTAGACAACCTACCCACAGTACACATCCGAAAATGCAATAAGGGTGCCTTACCCCTCATAAATATAATTAATATCAGCTACACTATCAAAAGTGTTACAAGTAAGATTGAATGTAATGTGAAATGGAACAACAGTAAAAATGTCTCAAATTCCCTTTATTAGAACCTAGGACCATCTGTATTGCAGCCCTACACTTTTATTTTTATTTTACTTTATTTTATTTCACATCTGTCAACTGGGAAAGTCTAACTGGATACAGATCCATTTTCAGTGGAGGCCCAGGGAGAAAAGCTCCAAAAGATACATTACATAAGTATAATTAAACACATAAGAAAAAATAAACACACAATAAAGTAAAAATTCAAAAACAGTGAAGGTAACAATAAAAAAATTCATTGCAATAGAATCAAAAATCAAACACATACATAATTTTAGGATGAAAACATGCATTGGTAATTATTACTGACCACAGATAGTGTTTGTTGACTATCTGATAAATAGGTCCTTGACCTATACAGTAAATATGTACAGTGGTGACATACTTTAAGGTATGATGTGAATAACAGTTTTACCAGGGAACTGGAATCACTTAACAGTACCCTCATTTAATGCATTGTGTATGTCTTACCCTGGGGAGTAGCCAGTTGTTAGAATAGTGGGTTTTCAGGAGCTTTGTAAATTGTATAGTGGAGTTATTAGAAGTTATGTGGCTAGTATATTCCAGACTCTTGCAATAGTGCAACCAAAGAGAGACTTACCAGCATCATTCTTATATTTGTTGACATTTATGAGGTTCTGCTTTATAGATCTTAAGGGTCTAGCAGTAGTATAGGGTTGAATTAGATCCTGGCGTGCAGGGGTTTTGCCAGGAAGATACTATAACTTGTGTGCTACTGTCAATTGACTGAGTAGCAGTAGTTGAGGGAGCTGCAGCCAGTTAAGCTGCTTAAGGGATAAACAATGATGTGATCTGTATGAGGCTTCAGTAGCAAACTTGGCAATATTGTTATAGCAAGATTCCATTTTGTTTAAATCAGTCTGGCGGAGGTTAGTCAGGACTGGGGAAGTATAGAGGAGGATGGATAAGAGATGAGTCCTTTCTGTTGTGGCATTTGTATGTCTAGTGATAAAATGTTTGTTCCTGTAGAGGAGGCCAAGCTTTTAGTTTACTTTCTTGATGGTTTGAGTGGGTCTACTTTAGATCACTGAAAACTTAAACTATCGAGTGCTCACATGAGTGAAAATGCAAAGATATTCGATAATCTTTTTTTTGGATCTTAGTACAGTGGAGATTGGGATATTTGCCCTTTCCTCACTGTAGTGCGATCTCGGAGTTGGAATATATATTTAGTGGGGGTGTAGCAGTGCAGCCCCCCACAATAGTGATTTTGAGTACCTGCATATTCGCTCATGTGAGCTCTCGAGATTTTAAAAGTTTTCAGCTATATAATATAGACCCGTTTTGCTATGTGGCTGTCGAATCTCAGGTTTTTGTCAATTTCTATACCTAGCAGTCTAGTGTGTGAGGTTGGACTGATTTGCATATTATCTTTGGAATTTATGCAAAAATTGTTGTCTAGGGGGTGAGGGACCTACCTGGCCTGAAAATAATAAGTTTTATTTTTTTGGGAATACGAATGAGTTTTGAGTTTGTATACCATGTTTCAGCTAAGGGAAAGTTATTTTGGGTTAGGGTATGCAGTTCTTTTATTGTGGGAGCGGCACATATAAGGGTGGTATCATCAGCATATTGTACTACTGAGGCAGTGAGTGTGGAGGAAGAAAACTGGTTGGTAAAAAGAGAGAACAGCAATGGGCCAGGGATGGAGCATTGAGGGACACCTAATGGTACTGGTAACAGAGGGTGCAATTGGTTTTGCCATAGGACACCCTGCTGATGGTCTGATATGTAGCTACTGAACCAAGAGCAAGAGGATGGGCTAATACTGAGGGTGGATAGAGTTTTGCAATGCATATCATGGTTAACCATGTTAAAAGCTTTTGATAGGTCTAAGAATATGGAAGATATGAAATGGCCCTTGTTTCTGTAGTAGTTCACTGTGTTAGGGAAAAACAGTAATACAGTGGTGGTGTTATGGGAGGGTCTAAAGCCATGCTGTACCTTAGATAGCAGGTTGTTATTTTGGAGGTGTTGCATTAGTTGGGTATGAAAAATTCTTTCTAATATTTTAGATAATGGTGATAGAATAGCAATTAGTCAGTAGTTAGTGAGTTCTAAGGAGTTGCCTCCTTTGTGTAATGGTATAATATGTGATGTTTTCTATAAGGTTGGTACCATGCATTCAGATATAGACCCGTTGATGAGAATAGCAACAGAATAGGCTATGGCTTAAGCTTCTACCTGAAGGAAATATGCTGGTAGGTTATCAGCAGCTAGAGTGGTTGATTTAAGTTTGTGAAGGTGTTTAGAAATAACCTTGGTGGATACGAGGTGCAGGGAGAAGTTGGAGGAATTGGGTCTACTTTATTAACTTGAACGTTCAAAAGTTTGAATGCATAAAGATCGCCACATATGCATCAAACTTTTAAATGTTCAAAAGTTAATAAAGAAAAAAATACACAGGAAAACAGGGGGGCAAGTCCTGCTTCACCCCCCCCCCATGTGGGCGGCTGCAGCCCCACATCCCCTGCTACTTAAATATACCAAATCCGAAATTGCACTACATTGAAGTAAATGGAAATCTCCACCTATGAAGATTTCTGTTTACAGTTTTCGATGGCTTGCACTTTCGATGCATATGGTTCGATCCATATGTATCCGTGGTTTTACGCTTTCACATAAATAAAGTAGACCCAGAGGAATTGTATGTTGGGATGGGTTTTGGTAGATGTTGGTGTGGGGCTACTAGCATTATTTTGGGTATTGACAAGGGTTCGAACAGTTTCAGTAAAGTACTTATTGAATTGTGTGGGAATGTTTTCATGGTTGTTTACTGTCACAGGGGTTGGGGTTGTGGACTGTTTTGGCTGAAGTATAGTATTTATTGTGGCCCAGAATCTTTGAGGGTTGTGAGCATATTTTCATTGCATGCTTTTGCAGTAGTTAGTTTTGTCAAGTTTAATTTGTTTTTTTGGTTTTGTTATGGAGATCTAAGTAGTTTTGTCTCATAGTAATGGTTTTGTTTTTGTGGAATTGTAACCAAGCTTTATCTCTTTCTTTCATTGTAGTTTTAGTTTCTTTAGTTAGCCATTGTGCATATGTTGCTTTTATTCTAATGGTTCTGCAGGGTACGTGACAGTTTAAGATTTGTAAGAAGGTTGAGTTAAAGTACTGCACAGCTTCATCAATACTTTACAGAGGGACAGTTGCTTTAGGGGAGTCCAATTACAAGATTTCAGTAAAGGGGTGAATTTATTAGGTAAAAAAGTATTTTTATTTCTTACAACTCTGAAGGTAGTCTGGCTGATGTGTTGGGATCTATTTCTAATTGGATATGCTGGTTGATGGTCACTTAAACTATCAGGTAGACAATCAGATTTGCAAGCGAGAGGGGGGGCCAGATATAAGAATCCAATCAGGAATGGACTTGTGGTGGGATGATTTTTCGATTCCAGTGGGGGATGAGATTAGTTGGGTAAACACATGTAGGTTAATGTAGGTTGAGTAATTGTGACTGGAGCAGTTAAGCCAGTCAATATTAAAGTCACCTAATAGTATGGTTTCTTGTGGGAGAGAGTTTGAAATCCAGTCTAGTAGGTTTTCCATTATAGTAATGTTATTACCTGGTGGGATATAACCGCCTACAATAGTAATATGTTTGTTGGGGTTCAGTTTTAATTTAGCAAGGATTAGTTCTGCATTATTGACTTCAGGGGGCTTACTATCATGTATTTCGATGTTGAGATTGTTTTCGAATAATATTGCTACCCCCTTCCTTTTTCCCCACTCTATCTTACATATAATATTGTAACCAGTAGCTGTAATCACATTATTGTGGTGTTTTGGTTTTAGCCATGTTTCAGTTAGCAAAATGATCTCTGGTTTATATAGGACTAATAGGGCATGGAGGTCATGAATTTTATTTAATATATTTTTTACATTCAGGTTTAGGAAGAGGAGATAGGAGGTTGCTCTGTGGTATAGAGGATTTAGTCGATCAAAGTTTGGGTTGGTTGATGTAGTGGCTCCTGGATTAAGGTAGATATCACCACTGCATAAAAGTGTTTTAAGTAGGTGTAGGAAGAGTTTAGTAAGCTTGTAAATTATTTTAGCATGTCTTTGAGACAAATGGGATTTTTGTTTCGCTAAATGCTGATTGTGTAAGAAAGAGATGGTATGGGTGAAGATTAGGTTGTATGGTGATATGGGGAAATGTATTAATTTTACTGGATTGCCTATTGCTTTTGTTTGCCATGGGGATAGGGTGTTGTCATTGAGTTGAGTATGGTAGCTGGTGAGCAATGAAAGAATGAGTAGAGCAGAAATTGTGAAGGGATAGATTAGTGTGTTTAGTAAGTGTGTGTTTACTGTATCTGTGGGTTGAGAAAGAGTAGGGTGTGTAAGATGTGTTTAATAGTAAGAGATGAATGTTGTACTGAGGGGGTGTGGTAGAGTGTGTCCCTGTAGGGGGAAACAAGGTGCAGTGCGATAGGATAAATGGATTGTGGGAGGATCTGAGCACTGATTATTGTGTGGTCCTTAACTATTAGTGTAATTGTTCTAGGGATGGGTGGGAATGGGGGTAGGGAAGGCGAATGGAGCAGGCTGGGCCCAGTATGGAAGGACTAGGAGAAAGGATAAAACAATCAGAAAGAAGTAAGGCATGTAAAATTAATTGCCTGGAAAGCTAGACCTGGAAATATAGACACCCACAGCAGCTGCTAATTCACCCTCTGACCCCTTACCTGTGTGTGGCTGTGGTGACCTTGACACTGGTGGTGGGAAATGTGTCCCTTCCCCTTGTTGATCTTGCTAAAGCTGCTTTTTCTGGATGATGATGTTGTGTAGCATGGTACAGATAGTGCATATTTCAGTACATGTACATGGATTATACTGCAGGGGTTCCCAGATGTATCTGGGAACTATGACTAGAGCAGCCCAAACATGTTATCTATGATATTTCTGGTTTGAGCATGTGCCTCATTATGGCATTGTTCATTGGGTGTGAGTGAATTTCTGATGGTTGTAATCAGACATGGTTCCAATGTATAACCTACATCCCCCAGTAAGTGATCTTGTGGGATATCACCCCTAGTGAACATCTGATACAGGTGGGAGGTTTGCCAGATATGTGAGTTGTGGTAACTACTTGGGTTGCTAGCACACACATTCAAGATGATTCCCTTGAAATTACACACCACTTGGCATTTAATAGAGTGGAAGCCCATTCTATTTATGTAGAACCTTCCCTTTTCCACAGGTGGTGCCTTAATTTCTATATGTGTACAATCTATGGAACCCAGTACTTCAGCGTAGTGTGCTACAAGGTAGAACTCCAGCATATTTGTGGCCCTGTCCTCAGGAATAGGGGGAAAATATATGTGACCACTGGCATGGTGGAGCATAGCATTCAGAAATTGATGGAGGATCCTGGATGCTGATGCCTGTGACATCCCCAGTATGTCCTCTTTTGGTCCCTGAAAGGTCCCTGTAGCTAAAATATTAAGTTTTAGACACACCTCTGTCTCCACTGATATGGCTTCCACTCGGTTTGCTATGCCTCTAAGTTGAGGACAGCAGAGATTGCAGAGTTCCAGTAGTGTATCTTTATCCACCCTGTAGTGCTGTATAATTTCCATGTCATGCAGACTGTGAAATGTTATCTGGGGTCTGAAAACTCCTCTCTTTCTTGATCATTGTCTATTAGCAGTAGCAGCAGCAGCATAGACTTCAACCTATTGCACAGAGACATGAATTAAAGCAACAGCAGCACCTAACATTGTTTCTGTGTAGATGCCTTTCTGTGGCTATATTCCAGTAGGTTTTGGAATTCAAAGGGAAAACCAGCACTGAGTCTACATGGTTGCTTTATAGCTTGTTGAACAGCTCCTCAATTTTGGATTGGTTGATTAGCATGCAATTCAGGTGCTTATGCTATAATTAGCATGCCACTGTGTTTACTGTGGTTGCGCGGTTCTGCACATCATGTAGAGCCCACTTACTAAATATAAAACAGTGCACTACTGTGTAGGGTTTATTGAATCTGCCTGTTTAGCTATTCTTTTAACATATTCTTTACTTCTTTTCTTATATTATCTATATTTAATCATAACCATGTTTATTTTATCCAGTTCTTTTATATCTTTGAAAAAATCGTCTTCACATAGTTTTCCCTGGGTCTATATTAGAACACCGAAGTCTTAAAACTTCGAATGTTCTAATATTGACCCCTATTCCGTGAAAGCTTAAAATATCAAACATGCAGAACAGTGAATTTTTTCCCAGGGGAAAAAATTTGCTGTTCCGAAACACATACACACAACACAAGCACACCAAAAAAACAGCAATCCACACACATACACTTAAACTCCTACATCTAACCCTACACTAAACTGTGCATACACTACTATCTATCCACTTACCTTAACCCAAACCCTAACCCTAAGGTCCATAACTATCGTACACTCACCTCACCTGCGCCCTAACCTTGACTCACCTACTCCACCCTAACCCTAACGTCCGTCATAATCGCAGAATTACCTGACCCGCGCCCTAACCCTAACTCACCTAACCTGCATTCTAACCCTCACGTCCACACAATCACACACTTACCTAAACCCGATCCGTAACTTTCCACCACAGTGCTGAAAATAGCAAAGTGATAGAAACGGACAACCAAATTCTTTCCCTAGGAAAAAATTTGGTGTTCTGCAGCTTCCCTATTTTCACCGGTCTCTGAGTAGGGTTCAATATTAGAACATTCGAAGTTTCAAGACTTTGATGTTCTAATATAGACTCTTTTCCCCATAACTGTTTACCCTTTTACATTTCAAAAGTACATATTCAGTAGTTTTGCCTTCTTAACAATGTAAATATATTCTATCACTTTCTTTTTATATGGCATATTTCCCTTTAATGGTAATTTATTTATTACAGTCTGTACAAAAAAATCTTGACATTCTTCTTTCTGATTACACCATTTTATTCTTATTTTTATAGCTTTAAATTTTTACATCTGTTAACTTTTACCATAGTTTTACATAATAAGGTTTTATCATTACGTTTTTATACCATTCTTTTCTTTCTTTTTCAATATAATCAATTTTTATTTCTACAAACTTATTTTTTCTTGGTAACATTTTATTTCTTCATTTATACACTCTTTTACTCTTTATTACTATGCCCCCAAATTACTCAAATTAATGCAATTTTACTACTAATCTTTCATCCTTTTCATTTCTCCACTTTAATACTTTGTACAAATGTAATAAATTAGCATATACAACTCAGTTAATTAACCCAAAACCTCCTTACACTTTATTTACATACACAACTCCTGTTTTTACTGGGTTTAATCTAGAACCCCATTTAAATGAAAACATTATCTGCAATAACTCCTTTTCATCTGCTGTTGGCAATATAAATACACTTGCTAAATATGCTATTTTTCCTATTATTACTGAATTTATCACATAAGCCTTTTTTCTGAATGATAATTTATCACAGGGATTCAATGAACTCTGTGTATGCTTAGTGCAAAGTCTACACGGAGCTTACAGTTTTGCATGATGAGCAGCAGTGCTAATCGCAAATGCATGCCGTGCATCGCAATACATGGATACAAGTGAGGTTTCGTGGCCGGCAACATGTGTAAAGCAGCACAAACACATTTAGACAGGCAGACAAGTTTACCTAAGGTCAAACTTGTTCTGCAAGATTGCATAGACAGCCCCAAATAATGCCAGGGCTAACATTAAGGCAATGAATGCAGTACTAACACATTATAGAAAATTGCACTTAGAGTAATGTACTGTACAACATGTTTTTGACATACTGAAATGAAGGTTTTGTCATGATCATCAAGGGTACATTGACTGCATTTTTAATACATTAGTCTGGGGAAGTGTTTGTATTGAAAAGGGCCACAGACATGAATGGTGAGAATAAAGACAGGGGAAGAGGACAAGTGAAACATGATAATGTATACCAAATAAGGGCATGCCAATGTATATACACCCCAGAGACAAGACAGTTTTAGCATGAACGGTAATCAGATATGTACATAATACAATATGTACTGCTGTTTACACCATCCCTGTGTAGGTATATTCACATTATCACACAGTTATTGCATATTATGTGAGCGTCACACAAGGTCGCATATTAATGGAGATGATTGTGATTTTAAACAGTCTGATGTAATCACTGAAGAGGACATTTACCAAGGATGATATATTACAATAGGAGCTGTGTGCATATTGTGAAGATATGCAAAATGAGTTGCTTGAATCTGAATGTAATGTCAGCATAGGTGTCAACCAATTGGGACACATAGCAACAGGCTGATGGGCAACAGTAGGCAAAACACACACGATCATGAACAATATCAGAATAGTACCACCAGTAATCTGTGACAGTGACATAAAATATGTGATTGTGAGTTATTATACTTGTTTTGCATGAACACACCTGTATAACTGTAATGACTTGTCAGTAATCTATAAGTGGAATCAAGCACACCCTCCTCAAAAATGACAACTTGTGGTAGGTGCTAAGAGGGACACTAATACACCTGTAGTTTAAATTACAAGCAATCCTGACTAATTGATAGGTTTACATGACACGTATATACCACAATCCACACTTCCAAGAATCTAACCCATACCATTAATGTTGTCAGTGAGCTATGTATTTACTGGCTGCATCACAGGAAGATGTATTACACAAGCATCTTGTAGAACACCTTGAATGAAAGTCTGTACTATTAACAGTCTACAGAGTTGAGAAGTCTGTACTATCAACTCCTAATGATTATGCATCACAAAGAATACTTACTGTATGTATTACCAAAAAGATATGTGGAACCTTACTATGGCAAAAGTGATACGCTTGAGTAAATCATCCCTGGGACATGCGTAGTGACTGAGGTACATGCAAAAATGTGCATTGTAGTTAATTATTTGGGGTGATGAGGGCTGCGAACAAGGGGATTGTAATAGACTTTGATCTGGATGGCCTGCCAATACTCAGTAGTTGTGCTACATACAAAGGATTTGTCACCACTGTGGTCACATGCTGGTGGAAGTTCTGCTCACTACCTACCTGAGTACCCAGGACACATACCACTTGGTTTGCTCACAGGGGTGTTCTGTCTATATTGTAATTAACTTGTGTATTTGATTTCAAAAATGGACTAATTATCCTTTATCTTAATCTAGTGTGTCTCCGTGGCTTTGGAAACAATCATTTGTGTGTGTGTGTTAATACTTTCTAAAGTATATCAACAACATTCTGAAACTGTCTAACCCACTAATATCACTTATTCTACCAAACAACTAACCTCAGTATTTTGTGAGTCTGAATTCTCAACTACCTGTGCTTCCTGTAACACTGTATATCAGCATGACTGTGAACTCCCAGTGTCTAGTAACTCTTAATATTAGAGCTGGTAGGTAACACCATAACAAGGCGTGTATCATACTCATTATATATACAGTAAGTCTTGGGATGATACTAATCATCTCAGACCACACATTATTTTAACTTATAAATTGCATTTTTATATATATTGCAACCTGTAGCTGACATCAGCTGTGTTTACTGTCATACTTTCTGCAGTGCTATACTGTACAGTGTATGTAAAATGTTGTTTAGTTGGACACTCAATACTTTTCTTATGTCATCATCTGTATTTACTGTGATACTTTCTGTATTAACATACAGTACATTGTAGGTTTCTATATTGATTTGCTTAGTTTGACAGTCAATATTTTTTCTCTTCTTACTGTATATTTGCATTGTATATGAATCTGATATCTGTATCTTGTATGTGAAATTTTTCTCCCTGGTCCTCCACTGAAAAAGGACCTGTGTCCAGTCAGACTTTTCTGGTTAACAAATGTAAAATAAAATAAAATAATCAATAAATAATAATAACAAATAATTTTTGGATTCAGTGTGTGTGTGTCTTTCGGCTTTTCCCGGTCAGGGGTCACCACAGCGGAACTCCGGTCCGCTAATTATTGGCAGTGGAGTTTCACATGCTGGCTTGCCGGGCCTAATGCACAACCTTCAATGAAGGAACGCCCATCCACGCATGTCGTCACACACAGTAGACGCTTTAACTGAGAATCGAACGGGCAACGTCTAACTGTGAGGTGACAACGCTACCGCAGCACCACCACCACAGCCTCAGTAATTGTCCACAATTTTCAGTCATCCACAAAGTTGGTTAGACAAAAGATGACTAAGTTTGTCTTGACTTCTGAGACTTAAATACTGAACAGGAAAGGGCCTAGTACAGAACCCTGAGGTACAGACCTGGTAGCTGGACTCTTGCTAGAGGTGGCTTCACACACTTTGACACTGTGTGTCCTGTCTGTGATCCATTTGTCTACCCACTTGGTGACATATTTTATGCCCACTTGAGACAGTTTCTCTGTAGTACCCGAGTGTGGATTTTTATCTGATGCCTTGGCCAAGTCAAGTTCTGCAAGATGGCAGTCTTTTCCTCATGCATGCCCTTGGTGACCTTCTTGAAGATGTCATCCAGATTTAACAGACATGATGTAGCCTTAATGATTTAAAAATGGAGTGGTTTCACAGTTGGGAAATTACCTGTGTCCTTTTCGATAATGTCCATGATGAGTCTTGTCTGCATCACAGATGAAGAGAGTCAGGATTCTGGGTCTATAATTCCCTGCTTCAGGAGATGGTTCCTCCCTTGTTCAAATGGATGACTGTTGCTGTGCACCATTCTGCCAGAACATAGGCTGTTTGGAAGCTGAGTTTAAGTAGGGATCTGAATGTGTCTACTATGACAGGTTTCAAGTTATTGTGTAGGTAACCAGGGCCCATTGATGTCGTGTTTTTAGCCTTAGAGAGCACACAGATGAGCTGCTCTCCTGAGAAAATAAACTGATAATGTTTGCATTTATACTTTGGATGATGACCAGTGGAGGCAGAGGGGTGTATTTTGAGACAAATTGTCAGCTTGCAGATTGTCTATTTTCTCCAGTTGATTATGGGCAGTGGTATCCACAAACAGCTCTGCACTTAACTGTATATTCAACTGAACATTTTACACTTATTTAAAAAAAATAATTTGTGACAACACCTCCAAATATAACCTTGGTTATGCGCCATATGCCACACAGTGGTACTGTTCACACAGTCATATAGCTCTACCAATGTCATGTAATTGCATAAATTGTGCAACATATGCCTATATGTTTTTCATTGGAAAGTTGTGTCTGAGCAACCTGATATCATATATGGACACATTACTAATGAGATGAATGTGGCTCATGCAGAACAGTTAGTGACACAAATACTCATAGTCATGCAATGCTGCTGTGGACCATTCAATAATATTTGTGAATTGCAACAAAACTGCACATACAATGAATTCCACAAGGATGCAATTGAATCAAAACATGTGATATCTTTCTGTATATCACATTATTACAACATGTAGATGAAGCAAGACTTTTGTGCCAATGTAATAAGTATGGCTTTATACTGAGGTATGTCACAGAACATTTAATGATGGTACACATGCACACATGTGCCACACTATGAGTGCCACTGTGATGGTTGAATGAGAACTGCATAGAATGTTGATATGCTTCACTACAAAAACAGATGCCTTACTAAACCAACAATATGCATAGTATTATCCCATGTCAACAGTTCTTAGGAGGCATACTGCTACAGCTGTTATGGAAGGAACATGTAATCAAATAGCAGCAGCAGCCATCAATACATTACCTCACATTGCAGATTGTAATACCCCATTGTAGCTCTATCGTACATTCACACATCAACACAGCACATGTGGATGACAGCAACATTGACATGTGACATGTTCATAGGGTCATGAAACATTGCTAGGGTAATGGCCAACATCACATAAAATCATTATTATACCATTTAAAAAAAATCACAGTATCTATATGATGGAAAATGGTATGTGCAAATATGTGTATTTGCTTGATTGCATTACATGTAGGATAGGTGTCATGTGGCCAGAGCAAAAAAGGTGATGTTGGTTTCATGGCACTATGTTAAAAGTTTTCCGAAAAGGCAGTGAGATGAAAAAAGATTCAAAAGATCACGCAATGGCCTTAATATACTACCAACTACACACACAGTGGTAGACAGGGTCTGATTTAAACATTACACCTATGTAATTATAGAAGCTGTATTCTATACAATGTAACAATAGCACCACCACATATGTCTGACTTACATTGTACTTTACAGAGTATGATAGCATCATCATATGCTTAGAAGAAGATGTTGGAAGGACTGTTTGATATAATGTGGAGTCCCATCTCAGTGTAAAATTGTCTCAAGAAGATTATCTGAATGAATACACACTCAAATTGCATGCTACCAGATTATTAACCCTAATTATCTAGTTACAGAAGCTGGAGAACACAGTAGTCAATGCCAGTGCCACAGCATAAGTTTGACTTAAATAGTGTCAGGGTGCCCTTTATAGAGGTTGACATCCTCAGTGTATGCTAACAAGAAGATGTTTGGAGGACTGTCTAACACAGCTGTGAACTCACATGCCTTTCAAAAATTGTCAACTGTCTGATTCTTGAATAACACATACACACAGACACCATTTGAATGTAGGGAGATTACAACTCCTACCTCACTGTTGACAGAACACAGCACAAGTCTGGCTTTTATACTTTCAGACAACACTTTATAGCTGATTACCTCAACATTGTCTGGTGCGAAGAAGATGGTGGTAGGTGTGTCTCACATGCTGTTCTAAAATGGCCCTTAAAATGTGAATTAACAGAACAGAAACACACATACACATGCACACACACACGTGCACACACACACACACACACACACACACACACACACACACACACACGCACACACGCGCACACACACACACACACACACACACACACACACACATACACACACACACACACACACACACACACACACACACACACACACACACACACACACACCAGTAGGCCGCAGTGAGTCTAGAACCCCTAATTTACTATCAACAGGACAAGCAAGAACCACAGCACAAATCTGGCTTTCAGAGTATCAGACAATACTTTATAGCTGATGACATCAGCAGGTTATGTTTGTGAGAAGCTGTTGGGAGGCCTACATGAAATTGTTGTGTAGGCATGTACGATGATTCTGACTGCACACACACAAGTTGACTACAATAAGATTAGAACCCCTACCTAACTAGTTACATAGAGAGCACAGTACTTAACACAAGTGCCACAGCACAAGTATGACTTTTATCATGTTGCTAGACAATTTATAGCAGATGGCATCAGCACTGTATGTTTGAGAGAAGATGTTGGGAGGTCTGTATGAAATAGCTGTGTAGGCATGCAGAACTGTAAAAATTGTTTTACATAGGGCTGGATTGCTGAAAGTAGGATACAGGCTCATGCACTTCTTACTAAGCAGACATATTTACATATACATACAGATGCACACATAATGTGGCTGTTGGGGTAAGTTAACCTACACCTAATTATTTTGTTCCCATCTGCAGAACACAGTAGTTAATAAGTGCGCCATGCTCGAAGTATGCTTTTGCCTTGCCATACTGGTGTTTATAAATGATGACATTATCATTATATGATATAGGTAACATATCCTGTTATAAGAGTGTTGTGCGAAGTGTGGAATTTGGATTTTCTGTTTTGGTTCCAAAGTGCAGGTATACTTTAAAAAACAGCTTCTCAAGCTAGTTGCAATAAACTGTCAGGTATATCTGTAACTGTTTATCAATATATTGTGCATATTACACACTTACAGTCTCTCTCTCTCTCTCTCACACACACACAAACACACACACACACACACACACACACACACACACACACACACACACACACACACACACACACACACACACACGTTTTGTGATGAGCATGAATGCAGCTGTGGATGTACATTTGTTCATATTTCTGATGAATTCATGTCCACATTAAGACATGTATATGACAATCTCAATGTATATTGTCAGTATAAAGCTTTAGATGATGTAACAATACATTTGTGCTATTTATTTTTGTAGTGTATTTGACATTTGGTAACTACTTCTAAAATATCCATTTTCAATTGCATGAGTGCAGGGCACACATGAGTCTGAGTAAATATACATTTAGTCACTAACCAGCGCCTTTCCTTTGGTTGTGTCTTTACATGGATTATAATGGGAAGAAGACTAGCTAGGCAGTAAACATAGTAATACATGTCAGTCAGCTCTTTATATATTCCCCACTGAGCAGCTGGTTTGCACTATCAATGGTAAAATGTTTGCACATGTGAGATTCACATTTAATGAATACAACTTGAACATGAGAATTGCACATGCATATAGGCTATGATAAAAATACCTGACAGATACTATGGTGTTCATACTGTAGTTTATATTGGAAATGTTGTGTCAGACGTTTTATGACATTAAGGACTATTGCTATTGCCTTCCCTGTTTGCATGCATTTAAGAGACAAGCAAAGATGGGTCTCTGCTTCATTGGGAAATGGTAACAGTTCTATTGGTTCATCTTCCTTTACGGAAATGTGCTAAGAGGCGAGGTGTAGCCTTCAGCACTTTGGACAGTACGGAGTGCAAGAAAAACACCTGCTGCCTACCTCTTTCTGTGGCAGCAGGTTTAAAAGCACTATGCTCATATTTTGAGGACAAATGACTCATGGTTCGAATCCGGCCAAATCAAATTTTTTTACACATGTTTTTAGAATGGCATTACATAAATAAATGTGATAATTTTTGCTAATGTGAGAGACAGTGACTACAGTGAGGTACTATATAAAATGAACAGCACTACACATATGGTTTTGCATTGTTATACATTTGGCAGTCTAAATAAATATTAAAAGTAAATTTTAATAGTACTGTCTTTACTCTGATTTAACTGTTTGTTTCTTTAGTGCTGTGAGTTTAAGCAGCATTAAATGGAAGTAACTACAGTATGCCATAGGACATGAACAGCCATTCACCATCACTTATCATTGGTGTGCAGTGCCAAACACTGCCCAAATGCAGAGGACAGAAAGTAAAAGGCTTTATTAGGGGGCGTTCCTGCCGTGTGTGGTGTATGATTCTATTTTTTGACCAGATAAAAGTGTAAAAATTGGGTGGATAGGAAAGTGGTAAAATAGGGAGCAAGCATGGGGATGAACAAATAGGAAGCTATATAGGAATTTGCAGGACAGAATTAAATAAGACCTATAGCTATACACTTATTCAGCAGTGTAATATGAACATGTATATAACATTTGATGAATGTGGACTGTCACCACAACACAGATGGTTGCCACCAATGTAATCATATTGTATAACCAATTGGACCAAATCAAGTGTGTCAAGAAGGCACATTTGCAAAGTAGAGAGCTATGTATAGGTTCATAGGTGTGTACTAGACTAATGGCCCTGGAGCCTTACAAGCCTAGCCCATAGGATTATCCTGGCATCGTACCACCCGACCGTATGAGATATATTTTTTTTTGTGGGACAGGTGCCCAGTTTTTTTATTTTATTTCAGTAAGATGGGAATGTTGGGTAAGGGATATAAGTATTTTAGGGTCAGGTAAGTTGGGAAGGTGAGGAAGTGGGTGCTGGGAAACAGGAGAAACAAGACAGAGAGAAGGATAGTGAGGGACACAAAAGGTTGGAGGAGACCATGATTGGGGATAAGAAGAGACATCAGAGGCCCATACCTATCAAGCCTGGGGACACTGAGAATCTACTCCTCACCCTCAGAGCTGTCATCACTGTCCCCTTCCTCAGCTTCCTGTTGGAATCCTTGATATTTTTTTTTCTCAGCATTCCAACGAGCTTCTTCTCCATACAGCTGAGGCATGCACCAGTGATACATTCTCTCATATCATGCACCATGCTTGGCAGCTCCTGACAGGTGACAAAATCTCCATCTCCACCAATATTCCCAGAGGGTAGCACTGCACCAGCTGTCAGACTATTTTTTATTTTTATTTATTTTACATTTGTTAACCGGGCTAGTCCAACTGGATACATGTCCATTTTCAGTGGAGGCCCGAGGAGAAAAGCTCCGCTATCTAATACATATTAAAAAAGTATAAGCACAATACATAAGTCATTTCAAGCACAAAAAGCATATACACAATACATAAGGCATTTCAAGCACAAAAATACTCAAGGCATTTAAACCACAATATGAGGAAGTACAGAAAGGTATTAGGAGATAAAGCTGATACTTAAGTACTGGAATGTGTAGTATGAAACAGCAGTAATTAAGATGTTTAAAGGTTAGCAATAGAACGTAGAGAAGAGTATAGTTGATAGATAAGAGACAGCATTTCTAGTAGAAATGAAAACACTGAAAAAAGTGGAGCTGGGAGAATGTGTAAAGGATGCAGGAGATGTGAGGAGTTGTAAAGATCAGCTTGGGTTGTTGCATGAGCATAGCCAGTAGTTGGTTAGAAAGTGTTTTAGTTTAGTTTTAAACAGTGTGATGGAAGTTTGGGCTATTAGGTCTGGAGGAAGTTGATTCCAAATCTTACCAATTGAGTTGGAAAATATAGAGTCACCTGCGGTGTTCTTTGATAGAGAAGTTTGAATCAGTATTTTATTAGATGAGCGAAGGTTTTTTAGGTTGTTGTAGGGTTTTATAAGGGTGGAGATCATAGGTGTATTTTCAGGGTGGTGAAGGGCTTTCTGGGCTATAGTAAGCTGATAGTATTGAATTAGGTGGGGTAGCTCTAGCCATCCTAGGTAGCGGAGGTTCTGGCAGTGATGTGTTTTATATGGGGAGGCGGTGGCAAATCTGGCAATGTTATTGTAGGCTGCTGTAAGCTTATTGATGTTATATTTAGAAAGGTTAGTATATATAGGGGAAGCATATAGTAGTGTAGAGATAAGATGGGTTCTAGCTATGGTAGTTCTTGCTTCAGGAGTTAGGAAAGATTTGATTCTGTAGAGAGAACCTAATTTTCTATTAGTTGCTTTTATGATTGAGTTAATATGAAAGTCAAATTTAAGTAGGTTGTCAATAGTTATGCCTAGAAGTTTGGTTGTTTGATCAGGAGAGATAAGGGTGCCATTGTTAGAGGTAAGAGACAAGTTTATAGAGGGGGACTGGTGTGTAGGTAAGAAGAGGAGAAGTTTAGTTTTCTTAGGGTTTAGGAGGAGACAGTGATTAGAGAACCATTGCTCTATGGTGGTGAAAGTTTTTTGGGTAAGAGAGTGTAGGTCAGTTTGGTTGGTGGCAGAGCAAATGATGGTGGTATCATCAGCGTATTGAATACAAGTAGTTAGAGGGGTGACAAGATGTAGGTCATTAATAAAGATGGAAAATAAAAGAGGACCTAAGATGGAGCCCTGAGGGACTCCTAAAGTGGTGGGCAGAAGTTCAGAAAGATTGGTGTTCCATAACACTGCTTGTTTCCGATTTTGAAGATATGAGGTAAACCAGTTTAAGGCAATGCTGTCAAGAGAAAGAGATTTTAAGCGATGTAAGAGTAGTTGGTGATTCACCATGTCAAAGGCTTTTGACAGGTCTACAAAGAATGCTGATGAAAGTAGGTTATTATTTCAGTTTTTATTAATGGAGTCAATAAAGGATAATAAGGCTGTGGTGGTGCTATGGTAGGGACGAAATCCATGTTGGCAGTTTGCGAGGAGATTATTGTTTAGGAGGTGATTAAGTAACTGTTTGTGGATGCATTTCTCCATTATTTTTGCAATAGGAGATAGCAGCGCTATGGGGCGGTAGTTAGAATACTCAAATGAATCACCCCCTTTGAAGAGAGGGATGATGTGGGAGATTTTCCAGAGTGAAGGTATTGTACTTTCTTTTATGGTTCTGTTGATTAGTATAGAGATCTGGTAGGAAATAGCTTTAGCTCCTAGCTGGAGATATTCAGCTGGTATTTTGTCGGCTGAGGGGGTTGAAGGTTTAAGTTTTTGAAGTAGGTATAGAATATAGGAGGTGGGTATGGGTTTAAGTTGAAATGGTGGTAGGGTACAGTTTGGGTTACCTAGTAGAGCGGGGTCAGGGCTTTGTTGGTTGGCTAGTTTAAGTATTGTAGAAGTAAAGAAGTTATTGAATGCATTTGCTGTTTGTAACGGAGAGTCAGGGCTAGAGCCTAGAGGATTGGGAGTTTCAACTTTGCTGGGGGATAGTAGTGTGTTAATAGATTTCCAGAATTTTTGTGGTTGGTGTTGGGAGGATCGCTGTAACTGGGTGTAAAAGTTCTTTTTATCTTGTATGATAGCTAGTTTAGTCTTGTTTCTTATTTGTTTGAAGTTAAGGTGATCAAAGGAGTCTTTAGTGGTTCGCCATTTAGTCCAGGCTTTGTTCCTACTAAGGATAAGTTGTTTAGTGTTACTTGTAAGCCATTGTGCTGTCTTAGAGTTTATGCATATAGAACGCATGTGGGCATGATGATCAAGAATAGTGAGAAAGGTATAATTAAAGTGGTTAACAGCGTCATCAATTGGGAGGGTTTGTAGAGGTGACAAGTTAACTAGGCTAAGTTCATATTGAAATTGATGGGGGTCAAAATGTTTTTTGCTGCGAGATAAGCGGATAAGGGGAGGTGTTGATAGATGTGTTTTGTGCCTAATAATGTATGTTAGTGAGTGGTCACTAAGGTCATCTGGGAGGGTTCCTGTTGAATACTTTTGTTGGGGGCTATTTGTCAAGATCCAGTCTAGTATGGTTTCTTTATTATTGTTTTTATTTGTTCTAGTTGTTGAATTAATGGTTTGATGGAATCCACGTAGGTTAATATGGGTAAATGGAGTCATTTGTTTGCATACGTTCCAATCAATATTAAAGTCGCCTAATAGTATAGTTTCTTGAGGGAGATTGATTGAGAACCAGTTTAGTAGGTCTTCTAATATTGGGGGATTATTGCCTGGGGGAAGATAAGCACAGATAATATTTATAGTTTTGTGTGGATTGAGGGAGAGTTTGGAGATAATAATTTCACTATTAGTGTCATTTGGAGGGGTATGAATTGCTTTACATACTTCTAGTCCAGTTTTGTAGAGTATAGCTACTCCACCCCATTTTTTATTAGGGCGGTCTTGTCTTAGGATGTTATAGCCAGGGGGGATAATTTCGTTGTCTTTTATAGTGGGTTTCAGCCAGGTTTCGGTAAGGCAGAGAATGTCAAATTGTTGGACTTCTAGTAGGGCATGAAGAACTGGAACTTTATTGCAAATGCTATGGATATTAAGATGAGCTATAGAGAGAGATTTGGGAGGTTTAGTATGTGGTGTAGACATGGTTTTCATTTGTTGGGAATTAGGGGAAAGTACAAAGGTGTCTGGGCCTGGGTTAGGGTGTATGTCCCCATCTATTAATGACAAACCTTGTATAAGGTGAGTTAATTGTGAGGGCTTCAAGCAGTGGATGTGTTTAGTGAGTGTATGAATAAGGTATTTGATATGTGAGAGTCGATGGTATTTGGGTTCAAGATATAAGTTGTTGTATATGGGACTGAGATAGGTAGTAAGTATAGATGGGGGGGTAGTTATGGTGTGTTTGTGTGGGATGCTAAAAGTAGGACTAAGTGTTGCTCATAGTAGGTTATGAGGTAGGTAGAGGAAAGAGAAATTAACAGAGTTAGTAGTAGGAGAGGGAGGTGTGTGTGGGAAATGTTGAGTTGAGTAAGAGACTGTATATGATAGATATATGGTCAGAGAGGTAGTGGGTGGGTGTGGGAGGAGATTGTTTTGGAGTGGGTGGTGAGAGGAACAAGTTCTGATTGGTGAAGTTTGTGGAGGGTGTGGCTATGTGGGAATAAATGTAGAGGTTCCAGGGGCGGGTGAGATTTGGGGGCAGGGAGGGGAGCGGAGTGAGCCCGTAGGGCGAACAGAGTGGGATGAGCCAAAAGAGTAGAAAAGAGCTGAGAGGAAACAATCAGCCAGGTAGAAAAACAGCAGGTAAGTGAAAACTGATAGTATGACTAGTAAGATATAATTGAGTATCTTATAAGCAGATGTGCAGTACACAGATCCCAATGGGAGGTAGTTAGGCCAGGGGAAGGAAAATGTGTATAATAGGGTAAAGATCCAGGTAGAAGGCAGTAAAACCAGTAAGCTTCTCAAAGATCCAGAGAGGAAGGAACTATAAGTAGAAGGGAGCCGTGTAGTAGGCAAAAGTTCAGAAGCAGGTATATGGAGGGAAGTAATGGGAATAGAGAAGGAATAGAAGTAAGAAAAGCAAAAGCAGTATTAATGGAGAAGAGATTACAAGAGGTAACAAATTGTAAGCAGTAAAAAGCAGTATCAAGGGAGAAGAGATTACAAGAGGTAACAAATTGTAAGCAGTAAAAAGCAGTATTAAGGGAGAAGAGATTACAAGAGGTAACAAATTGTGAGGAATTGAGGATAAGGGGGGAGGGTGCCACCAAGTGGATAAATGCGGTAGTGCACAAGTAGTTCCACCGAGGTAGATCACTAGCAGGGCTAATTAGAGGGAAAAAGGGAACTAGAGAAGAAAGAAAAACTAAATAAGTAGGTAGGCTGTTGGATGTCCTGGTAGGGGAGCTTACTGAACACCTAGTCGGCCTATGGGTAATTACATAGTACAGAGGTTTAGCAGCCGTAATACATACTTTCTCAACCTTCTAGGAAGGGCTTAATTCTATTCCCATACAAGGGTTGAAGCCGTGGAGTTTGTTGTAATATGTTTTGGGAGTAGGTATTCAAGCCAGGCGGAGACACAGAGGGTACTGTTGAAAAAAGTTTCTCAACCTTCTAGGAAGGGCTTAATTCTATTCCCATACAAGGGTTGAAGCCATGGAGTTTGTTGTAATATGTTTTGGGTGTAGGTATTCAAGCCAGGCAGAGACACAGAGGGTACTGTTGAAAAAAGTTTCTCAACCTTCTAGGAAGGGCTTAATTCTATTCCCATACAAGGGTTGAAGCCGTGGAGTTTGTTGTAATATGTTTTGGGTGTAGGTATTCAAGCCAGGTGGAGACACAGAGGGTACTGTTGAAAAAAGTTTCTCAACCTTCTAGGAAGGGCTTAATTCTATTCCCATACAAGGGTTGAAGCCATGGAGTTTGTTGTAATATGTTTTGGGTGTAAGTTTTCAAGCCAGGCGGAGACACAGAGGGTACTGTTGAAAAAAGTTTCTCAACCTTCTAGGAAGGGCTTAATTCTATTCCCATACAAGGGTTGAAGCCATGGAGTTTGTTGTAATATGTTTTGGGTGTAGGTATTCAAGCCAGGTGGAGACACAGAGGGTACTGTTGAAAAAAGTTTCTCAACCTTCTAGGAAGGGCTTAATTCTATTCCCATACAAGGGTTGAAGCCGTGGAGTTTGTTGTAATATGTTTTGGGTGTAGGTATTCAAGCCAGGTGGAGACACAGAGGGTACTGTTGAAAAAAGTTTCTCAACCTTCTAGGAAGGGCTTAATTCTATTCCCATACAAGGGTTGAAGCCGTGGAGTTTGTTGTAATATGTTTTGGGTGTAGGTATTCAAGCCAGGCGGAGACACAGAGGGTACTGTTGAAAAAAGTTTCTCAACCTTCTAGGAAGGGCTTAATTCTATTCCCATACAAGGGTTGAAGCCGTGGAGTCTATTGTAATATGTTTTGGGTGTAGGTATTCAAGTCAGGCAGAGACACAGAGGGTACTGTTGAAAAAAGTTTCTCAACCTTCTAGGAAGGGCTTAATTCTATTCCCATACAAGGGTTGAAGCCGTGGAGTTTGTTGTAATATGTTTTGGGTGTAGGTATTCAAGCCAGGCGGAGACACAGAGGGTACTGTTGAAAAAAGTTTCTCAACCTTCTAGGAAGGGCTTAATTCTATTCCCATACAAGGGTTGAAGCCGTGGAGTTTGTTGTAATATGTTTTGGGTGTAGGTATTCAAGCCAGGCGGAGACACAGAGGGTACTGTTGAAAAAAGTTTCTCAACCTTCTAGGAAGGGCTTAATTCTATTCCCATACAAGGGTTGAAGCCATGGAGTTTGTTGTAATATGTTTTGGGTGTAGGTATTCAAGCCAGGCGGAGACACAGAGGGTACTGTTGAAAAAAGTTTCTCAACCATCTAGGAAGGGCTTAATTCTATTCCCATACAAGGGTTGAAGCCATGGAGTTTGTTGTAATGTGTTTTGGGTGTAGGTATTCAAGCCAGGTGGAGACACAGAGGGTACTGTTGAAAAAAGATGTGTTGCCGATGCAGCTCCACACTAGCACCAGGATACACAGCAGCGAAAGACGGATTTGCGAAAGGGAAAAGATGCCACCTGATGCTGACGGCCCAGGTACTGCAGGGGCTACAGAGGCTGTACTGTCAGGCTGCATCCCAGATGTGTGACATTAGCAGTCCTAAACTCATGCAGCCACTGGTTGAGTTGTTCCTGCTTGCACCTTTTCAGGTTGTTGTAATGGTGCTTGCATGGAATGCCAGAAACACTGAAAACAGCCTTGGCTAGACTATTGCAAGCCTCCAATTTATATTAAGACCCTATATAGTCCCCCTGCAAAAGCCTACAGCTGTTTCACTTTACAAGGAGTCCAATGAACATTCTGGACTCCTCTACACCCCATCTTTGAGCCCTAAATTGGCCATCTTCTTAGCTTCTGCCATGTCTACACATGTTGTCCAGCACAAATTAAAGTGTTCTCTCATCAATTTCTGATATTGAGTTTATGGCTAGTGTGCAAACCTGCACAACAGTGCCAACTGCATTTGTGTGACATTAAGTGGAGAGCAACATTGCCAAACAGAAAGGCAGTTTATGAAATAGGATGGGTAATGTGACACTTGGCATTAATTTATGTCTTGTATGTTGCTATGACTTGACATAGTTTTTGTGTGGAGTTATGTACGTAAAAGTAGTTTGCATAATGTGGGATTCAAACCTATATAATATAAAGAATACATATTTTTTTACATAAGTGCTTTTCCCTCCTTGCCAGAGAAGCATTGTCTTTCAAACATACTCATTAATTATATAGATACATTAAAGATTGAGTGGTTAACCATGTATGTGTGTGACCTGACAAGGTTCTGGTTTATACATTCATGTGTATATGACTTTTATTAAACTATGACATCCATCCCAGGGCTGAAAAGAAACTTTTAATTACAGAAATAAAATTGTCAAAATACCCTTAGTTATACATGTAATTCATATAATATCCACTGCCATACATGTATAGTTATGTTATGCAGAATTATCTTTATATGTCATTGATTTTTAAAATATGAGTGGAACAGCACTGATAAAATTTTAAGTCTGTTAGTATAGAAATCTGGCTCACCTGCACTGTGGCCACGAACTTACACAAGTTGCTACAGGGAAGGCTGCACAGCAAGTATATTTTTTACACTCTTTACTGTTCAGAGTATTCATTGCTACTGAGGACATGTTTGTCAGACATGCTAATTAGTTATATAAACACAAGAGCTGAGTGGTTAACTATGTATGTGTGTGACAATAAAGTGCAGTAAATAAGTTTTTAATTGTAGAGCCATAATTGTACTGATGCCCCCAGTTAGACATATAACAAATATAGTATTGGGTCCCCTTCAGTCGATCAAACGTTTATAAGCTGGAACCAGATATGGCTTCGACCATATGTTCGAACTTATAAAAGTCTGATCTGACTAAATGGAGATCTCCCTACAGAGTGGAAAGGGAAGATCTCCCATTTCTGCAATGTAGTGCAATCTTGGAGTTGGTATATTTAAGTAAGGGGGTGCAGGTGCTTTAGACATTTCATTTTGTGTTTTTTTATGTTTTGTGGTTTTACATCAGTTTTTGAACTTTTACAAGTTTGAACATATGGTCGTGGCCATATGTGGTTCTAACTTGTAAAAGTTTGATCGACTGAAGTAGACCCATGGTATCATGTGCATGCTCAATCCACCTGCTATACATAGTTATTTTTATGTATAGTTATTTTTATATTGTTGATTTTTATGCAAATTACAGTGAGCAGCATTACTAAAACTTACAGTGTGTTGGATTAGAACCCAGGCTCAGCTGTATTGTGAATATTAGCTTACAACTGTTGCCACAGGGAGAGCTAGATAGTAGAAGTATTTTCTGCATTCATTACTGTGTATGAGTGCTGACCACTGTGTAATGCCGCTTAGCATATTTGTGTGATGGAAGGCAAAAGATGTAGCAATGTATCTTTTGAAATTGACCATGTCTTCTTATTGTCTGCAGATATTCTGTGTGCATGTTGACCACTGCGCAACATCAATTAGTGTGTTTGTGCAATGGAAGGCAAAAGATGTAGCAATGTATCTTTTTGGAAACTGACAGTGTCTCCTTATTGTCTACAGCATTATACCATGTTTGGAAACAGGTGACCAAAGTGCAAATGAGACAGGCAAAGCCCAACATGCATTATTATTGTAAAAATATTTTTTAATTTTTATCATGAAAAGAAAAATGTGGGAATTGAAACATGATCTACATATTCTATGTGCTGTGTTGCTTCATCGTGTTTACCTGGTGTGCTACACATACAGTCACACTGGTAATTTATGCTGTCCTTATCATAGAAACAACCTCCATTAATTTTAAAATAAATATGTTTCAACATATTTGCGCTAAGCCACATGCAGAGTAATTATAAATATTCTTTTTAAGAAACTACAAAATACATTTTAACACATGTTAGAGATTTTTACATAACTCTAGATTTAGACCTTTATACTAATGAACCTACAAAATATACTAGGAGTATCTTATCTCTATTTGCCACCAAAACAACTTTGCAGCAGGAAAACAAATCATATGCATAGAAGCAATTCCCATTTCCTTTACAGTATTAACAAGACATATGCACTTGAACACTCTTTTGTTTGTACATGTATCACTTACATATTTAGTGCAATGATTGATCACACAACCATTAATTAATATTTGTGCACCAATGCAGCTCTGTCTTCTCTTTATATCATGTTCATTCTTCTCTTATCTGTGCTGTACTCTCAGAAATGCAGTCTATAGTGCATTTTGTATCATTGTCCTTTAAATGTATGATAAAAATACATGACAGTGAAAAACATTTTTCAGCAAAGGCAGGAGAGTTTGACTATTACTAAACAAAAATGATAAATGTGAGGTACTTAGTTCCATTTAAAAGCTTGCTAAAGTTGCTTCTGCACTTTGTAAGTGTATCCTGGGTGATACATGTACGGTAGTCTGAATTGCCATTGTGTCTTCATTCTTCCTCCCACTTATCACTCACAGTTGCAAGTCATTAGCAACTACCAATGTTGTAGAGCCTACACTATTTTCACATCTGCTGCACAAAGTCAAAAGTTTGGTATTCAGCAATTCTAATGAGTTCACACCTCATTTGCATCTTCATAGTGCTCAAAGGCCAGAATGCACACTATAAAAAGGTAACCGTGTACCTAGTAAAGTTGAAGGTCAGGAGACTCATTACTTGTTTATTTGGACAAAACAGAATATTGCTATTCCTTTGAAGGTGATTTATCTGCAGAAAAGGCTTCTATTTTTGATAAGGTATGCTTGTATTATTCCAGTACATTCTAGATTTTGTAACATGTTGAAAAATCTAGAATTAACTAACAGAATATTACTCTCCTCTAAAAAACCCACATAAAAATCAATGCATCCAGAAATCAGGCAGAAGATTGCCTCTTCTCAAATTATATAATAAACATCTGGAATGAACTACCAGAAAATGTTACAACCATTACATCACTATTCCAGTTTAAAACAACACTAAAAACATACTTATTCAACAAATGGCTGTGTCCTTGTTCTACTCCTAACATCTCTTTCTGACCTTCCTATTAGCTTGTTCACTTGCTAACTACCACTTCCTACTAGCTTGTTCACTTGCTAACTACAACTCCTTCTTTGTACTCTATAGGAAATTCTAACGACATTACCTTCCTTTGTCTATTCTAATTACATAAGGCCTCAATGCATACTAACAATTCTCATTACTAGCATACTGTTGATATGTAGAAATATCTGAGTTCTCATTGCAATCTATGTATAAAATATGTGTAATTGTGGAGTGTCACTTGGTTTCTATATTTATTTACAAAGATTGCACAATGTTGTTATGCCTTATATTTGTCTGTTTAATTTTGTGATTACCTAACAATTGTTTAAACTATCATATACTGGTATCTTACTTCTTGTACTACTTTATTTCTATACTAGTTACTGCTGTATGTTTTGTGGAGCTTTTCTCCTCATACCTCTGCTGAAAAAGGACATGTGCCCAGTCGAACTTTCTTGGTAAACAAATATAAAATAAAAACAAATAAATAAATAAATCTATTTATATATCCAGGAGAAAATGGAGCATTTATCTCTATGCACTTCTTATACTTCACATTGGCATTTTAGGTGGGCATTTATATTTTTCAGATAGACAGATTATTTACTTTCATCACAAGTATTATTGTTAAAATTGTATTTTACAATCTTCTATGTTATTGAGAAATGTAATGCATGTGTCAGTGACACAGGTGTTATGTTTCTGAGATGGGTCAGGGATCTGTCTAGGGAAGTGTTGGACACAGTGAGAGGTGACTGGTAATTATACATTGTTTTGTTGTAAATGAGTACACATTATGAGAATTGTGTTGAAAGATATATATATATATATATATATATATATATATATATATATATATATATATATATATATATATATATATACACACACACATACACACACACACACACACACACACACACACACACACACACACACACCAATTGAATTATGTGGTATTCATTGGCTTGTACAAACCTTCATTCATATGTTGTTTTGGAGGTGGGATAGACACCTACCATTTGTGGGTTGCCCCAACAAAAACTTTTATCTTGAAAATGTGTAGTCATCATGTTATTTCAGTGGGAAAAATACATTTCTATGGTGGTATTCCTTGGTTTGGACCAAACATTGCTTTGTGTGTGAGTGTGATTTGGTATAACCACATAACCTTGAATTGTAATAACTGAAATGTGTGTTTCCAGTGCTTAATGTTGAAAAAGATGTGTATATAAGCAGAGGTTTTGTTAGGTGATATTTATGGGTTGTATCCTTCTCTGTTTTATGTCACATAGGATTATGGTGCCCAATTGTACAAATCCACATAAACCTCCTTGCAGTGACTCAGAAAACAATGCAATAATGCAGGTGCTCCAGTGTCATGGCACCTTTCTGCCTAAGAGAGGACATTGGGATTTGGCTGTTAGATTGCAGATTTGAAATTAGTTAGTAAACTATGTCAATGTAGTAGGGGGCCGCACCAGTACTTATGATCAGGTGCATCACAAGGCCACTGATATAATTTCATCGGGCCAGTGGAGAACAGCTATAATAGCCCATGAACAGCTGGCTACAAGGGGGGCCTGCTACCAAACCCCCACTAACACCAAATGAAGAGTTCCTTTCCACTGTCAGACATCCAGAAAGCTCAGTGGAAACTACACATGAACATGTGAATGATATTGGCGCTGACGTGTTTGGGAGGTCAACTATGTCCCAGGAGGAACTTCCAGGCAAGCTTACATATGTCAAGTTTTAGATTTGCTTGTATAGTAAAATATATTAACATTTAAGTAATTGTCACTGTGATTTTTTTTTTCTGAACCTACTGATAAATTAATAGACATATACAATGCAATTGTTCATTATACATGGGCTGTGGGTGGATGTGCCACCCAAGTTTCAATTAAAACTATTCTGTATGTCTTAATAGACATATAGGTAATTGTGTATTCACTGTTCCCATTTGTTATTCCAGTTGTGATGTTGAATTTGTATCCTTACCTTACTTAATTTCTTCTTATTTATTTATTTAACATTTGTTATCCAGGATAGTCCAACTGGACAGCAAGTGTCCATTTTCAGCAGAGTTCTGGAGAGAAAACTCCAAAACAAAGTAGAAAAAAAGCATGCAAGTTACATTAACATAAGATAAAAAGTTACACATTGCAAAGAGATGAGAGAAGACCATAAAACAGAGCATAGATAAAATGTACAGGTGGATGTCACAGTATAAACATATTTCAGTTAACAGCAATGTGTATACCATTATTGGATAAAGGTTGACATTTTTATAGAGAATGAACATAACAGTTTACAGCATTCACATTTGTGGATGGATGAACAGATGGCTTTTTGTACAAATATTTACAATATTTACAGTGAGCACTGACAGGCAGTCAAATGTGTGTTATGTAGCCTGAACAGCATATAATACATTTATATAGCAACCCTGATAGATCATGCACCTTTGTTGTTAAAAGGTATCCCTGTAGTAATACATGGTTTTATGGAGGTTTGTTGCAGTTGCATAAATGGTTGGAATAGATATATGATTTCAGGAGAGTCTTAAAGGTGGATGTACATTTTAGAAGCCTAAGGTCAGGAGGAAAGTTGTTCTAGGACTTGGCAATTTCATGGGCAAAGAGAGATTTCCCCAGAGTTTTTTGCAAGAGATGGTTTTCAGTTAAGGCTTTGTTGCTGGGAATGACAGAGGTTCCAGAGTTCCTATAGTGTGTCTCTGTCCACACTGTAGTGCTCTACTATTTTCACCTCTTGCAGACCATGAAAAGTTAAATGGGGTTGAAACGTTCTTGTCCTTCTTGCAGAAGAGCAACAGCAGCCACTAACATTCTTTCAGTGTAGTTTCAGTGGCTGTACTCCAATAGGTTTTGGAATTTGTGGCCAGAACCTGCACTGAGTGTCCACAATTGCTTTATAGCCTGTTGAATAGCTTCTCTGTTGCGGAATGGTTGATTAGCATACAATTTAGCTGCTTATGTTGTAATTAGCAAGCCAGTATGTTTACCCGGTTTGAGCAGTTCTATATGGCATGTAGACCCATTTACTGAATACAAATCAGCATTTGACTGTGTAGGGTTTATTGAATCCAACACATATATGTTCTCCAGACAAGACATGTTTGTTTTATTTCTTCTTTTTTTACCATAGAATTCTCTTACATCTTTATTCCCAAATTTTATACCTAAAACAGAAATTTAATTCATTGTAAAATATAGATAGCCTCAGCCAGATTCAGTAAAGCTTACACATTCTGTTTATACCACAAGCACATTGCAGCATGATACACACAAGGTAACGCACTGCTTTGTATTCAATACGTGGCTATATACAGTGTGTAGAGCCACACAGAACTGCACATAGCTGTTCAAACAAGGCAAACACCGTGGCATGCAAATTACAGCATAAACAGCTGAATTGTATGCTAATCAACCAATCTAAGATGGAGGACCTGTTGGAGAAGCTATAAAGCAACTGTGCAGACTCAGTGTTGGTTTTTCCTGTGAAATCTAAAACCTAATGGAATACAGCCATGGGAAGGAGTCTACACAGAAACAATGTTAGGAGCTGCTGTTGCTTTAATTCACATGCATGTGCAACAAACTCAGCTCTATGCTGCTGCTGCTGCTAATAGACCAAGGCCAAGAAGGAAAAGAGTTTTCAGACCCTGAGTAACTTATCACAATCTACATGATGTGGATATTGTGGAGTGCTATGGGGTGGATAGAGACATACTACAGGAACTGTGCAACCTCTGTCATCCTTAACTAAAAGCCAGGGCAAACCAAGGAAAATCCATCCCAGTGGAGACAAAGGCATATGTAGCACCTAAAATTTTACTACAGGTATTTTTCAGAGACCGACACGGGACATGCTGGGGGTGTCACAGGAATCAGCATCCAGGACCCAACATTAATTCCTGAATGCTATGCTCCAACATACTAGCAACCACATATATTTTCCCTGTACTCCTGAGGATAAGACCAGAAATATACAGGAGTTCTAACCTCTAGCACACTACCCTGAAGAGGAGTGGTTTCCTGCTCTGAAATTGCAGTTTTAGCCATTTTGGGCTGATTTCTATCCCTTTCAACATTCTGGCTTAAAAACATGCATGTTTGCACATTTTTTGCATGATGCAGCACCACCGGGCTACGGTTAAACGATTTCAGGTGCCAGAAAGTCTGTTCTTCAATTTCTCCCTTAGAACTAGCTGGTTTCTCGGTAGTAACACTAAAATCTGAACCCCTGTGACCAGCACTTGCTCTAGAACCTGCTGGAAAGCACTAAGAAGCCTTAAACTGTTATAAGCACTCAACTCTCCTTGTTAATAAGAAGAAATTAATCGTAGGCACCAAAAAGCCTATAATTGCAAAGTACCTTGCAAAGGTAAAGGAAAACAGCTCTTGTACTTTACAAAAAAGCACCTAAACAGGCATGTCCAAGGGTCAGCTTCTGGTGATTTCTCCTGTCCACCTGGTGAATCTGGGCATATTGGGGCAATGCAGCAACTGCCTCGTGTACACAGACAACCCTCTTCTCCTACCACCCAACACTATAACCTGCAAGAGATGTACTTACATAGCCATACTGGAAGCAAAGCTCTCTCCAGCCAAAATTGTGATAGACAGTCAAGAGGAGAAGGTTAACACCTGTACTACACCTCAAGCAACACATATCCCTTCAAAACCCACACAATCAACACCCAAACATAGCAACACTAAACCCACATATGTGGCTGTCCTTAACATTAACCTGCCCAAGCAATAAAGACCTCCGAAGGTGAAATGCAAAAAAACACCAGTCACACCCAAAGTGACACATAGCTCACAACACCAGTGCACCACCAAACAGCAGCCTCTAAGGCAAGACAACGTACCCAACACTTTAGTCATAGATGACTCTATAGTCAGGCACACTGATGTCTCACTCACCATGCTGATCAAGGAGAAAATTACAGTCAGCTGCCTGTCGGGTGCCAGGATCCACCACATAATGCATGCACTCAAGTCACTCCACAACAAGTACAAATACGACTCTGTCATTGTCGATGCTGGAGTGAATGACTTGAGACGTACATCCCTGGACTACATGAAAAAAGACATGGAAGAGCTTTCGGATCATGTGGCCCAGGCAGGTATGGCCCTAGCCATGAGTAGCATCCTGCCTTCACCCAGAATGATACCACAGTATAAGGACAAAATGATTGACTTCAACAATTGGCTAAGCTTCTGGTGTCATTCAAAGGGGATCCAGTATTTGTCTGCCTGGGGCGACATGATCAACAAACCACGATGCTTTGCCAGAGATGGTCTGCACTTGTCACCCCTGGGATTCAGGTTACTTGTTAAAGCTCTCACCACCCCTATAGTGCCTTTTTAGGCAAGGGTCAAAGGACAAAACCACCACTGTAACAGATACAAGCATGCAAAATCTGAAGGTAATGCTATTCAATGCCAGAAGTCTAAACTTCAAACAGCACTCTCTCGAGGCACTCCTAAAAATGGAGAACATTGATATCTGTGCAGTAACTGAGACCTGGTTCAAGGCTCCATAGAGCACCCCTGCAATACCAGGCTACAACTCTTAACACACTTTTTGGCCACCAAATCAAGACCAAAACACTAAAGGCGGAGAAGTGTCCATATTCATAAAGGATATTCACACCTCCAGGCTAGTTGCCCAACACAATGCATCTGAAATTCTACAGGTGCAACTAACACTAGGTAAGACTGCAATCCAAACTGTAGCTTGCTACAGATCCCCCACCATGCCCCAAGATTCTCACTACACCTTTCTAAACATACTGGAAAAAATTAAGATACAACCAAACACCCTAATACTGGGTGATTTCAACTACCCTGCCATTAACTGGGAAAACTACTCGGGTACCAACACCTTTTCCCAATTGTTCTTGGAATTCATAAATTCCAGTGCCCTGGATCAACTAATCCATTGCCCCACCAGGAGCTCCAATATCCTAGACCTGGTCATTACCAACATAGGAGATAGATGTTTCACACCAATGGCCACCCCCTCATTGGTCAAATCTGACCATAAGCAAATCACCCTGGACATCCACATCCCACCCCCACCCGCCAGTAAGGAAATCTCCATAAAAAAATTCTCCAAAGCCAACTTCATGCTATTCAAGTCAGAAGTGACAAATGTCATGACACCCGTGAAGATGGGAGCTGAAAGTTCGACTGCTGAATCCTACATGAAGTACTGTACGATCACATCCACTCATGCATGAATCATGCTATCCCAAATAGAACCAAGACACTCTCCTCCAAAAAAAGGAAGCCAATCTGGTGGTCCCCTGCCATAATCAAACTATACAACAGAAGAAAGAAACTGTTGCAGAAAAGAAGACAATCTCAGGATGCAAAAAACTCCCTTACAGCCTCAGTAAGAAGCTGAGATCCCTCATAAAATCTTCCAAAGCTAGTTATGAAAATAAAATTGCCAAAGATTCCAAAGACAACCACAAGGTATTCTATAGTTATGTCAATAATCTAAATGGCAATTGTCAGATATGCTCTGAGCTAAAACAAAATGGCATTAAATATACTGATCCCAAGGATATTGCCAATATCCTGGCAGATCGATTTAGTGCCAACCTCATCCCCCTCTAACCCCCTAAAGGGTCCATCTCAGTACCAAACAATTGCCAAATTCTGGTAATCATGGCCACACAGGTAGAAGCCACACTCTCCAAAGCTAAGAATACAGCATCCATGGGACCAGATGACATATTGGGCTGTGTGCTACATGAACTACAAAATGAACTGGCACCTCACCTAAGTGTCATGTTTAAACATAGCCTCACCTCAGGCTTTGTGCCCACTGAGTGGCGCACAGCTACAGTTATCCCACTTCACAAGGGGAAATCCATCTTGGATCCCAGAAACTGCCGTCCCATCAGTATGATGAGCCTGATCTGCAAGAGCATGGAATGCATTATCATGGAACTTATAAACAAAGACACTGGCAACCTTCAAACACTGGACCCCACCCAGTTTGGGTTCATAAAAGGCCAATCTTGTCTCCTGAACCTGATTGACTTCTTTGAATCAGTCTTCAAAGCTGTGGATGAGGGTAAGGCAGTCCACACAGCCTATCTGGACCTTGCCAAGGCCTTTGGCACCATCCCCCACTCTGGAATCATAGATAAATTTACTAATCTGGGCATACATCTCTACATCACTTGATGGGTTGCCATCTGGCTTACTGACAGAACCCAGACTGTAAAAGTAGCTGACTCCAAATCCATCTCCAGACAAGTAATAAATGGAGTACCTCAAGGTTTAGTCCTGGGACTGCTCTTGTTTGGCATCTACTTCTCTGAAGTACAGGCCAACACTAAGGGACTCTGGCTAACAAAGTTCGCAGATGACTGCAAATTGGGAGCCATTATTGAATCCCCAAATGATGTGGATATTCTATAAAAGGGCCTTTCAGAAATAGATGCTTGGTGCCAGAGCCATAGGTTTATAGGTTAGTACTAGACTAAATGCCCTTGCAAGCCACTTTAAGCCTAGCCAATTATCCTCTGTGAGATTCGAACCCTGTACCTTGTGTTTGTAAGGCAAACACCTTAACCATTAGGCCACCCTCCCAACCCCATGGGCTCAAGCTTAATGCCAAGAAATGTATAGTTATCCCCTTTGGGAAAAACCATGTACGCATGAATTACCACATAGGTGGCACTACACTAAACACCGAAAGTGTGATGAGAGACTTAGGGACACAGGTAGACAGTGGTCTCACCTTCAATAAACACATCACCACAACAGTCAGGAAATCCTTCTATGTGGCACACCTCATCACTAAGGGCTTTTCATCCAGAAAAGAGGTCATTGTCCCACTGTACTTATCCCTCATTAGACCCATTATAGAGTACAATGCCCTGTTTGGTAGGTACCTCACAAGACATCTGCAACAGCTGGAAAGGTTGCAGAAATACCACACTAAAAGAATCACAGGCCTAAAACAGATGCCCTACACTGATCATCTAAAAAAACTCCAGCTATACTCTGTGGCATATCGTCTCCTCAGAGGCGATCTCTGCTTAATATACAAGGCCATGTCAAACCCCGAGCTGTTGGACATGCTCCACTTAAAGAAATCCCAATCCCTCAGAGCCACACACCTCAGGGATCTAAACCTTGTCATCACAATGAACAAAACATGCTGGAGAAATAGGTTCCTGACCCAGAGACTCTCCATAGTCTGGAATAGACTGCTCATACATGTCAAGCAGAGCATCTCCTTGGTCCTCTTCAAAAGAAACCTTGACAATTGGATGGGAGATAGGAAATTCACCCCAGGGATCATGTCAGTCACCCTGCTATCAGGGGTCCAGGGAAGTAAATTTTGTGGGAAGAAATATCCAGGGAATTGTTATGGCTAGGCTTGTATAGCCCCTAGGGCCGATAGCATAGTACCAACCTGTGAACCTATGAACCTATGAAGTACTGGGTGGCACAGATTGCACCCATGTAGAATTTAAGGCACAACCTGGGGAACAGAGAAGGCTCTACATAAATAGAAAGGGCTTCCACTCTATTAACTGCCAAGTCATGTGTAATGCCAAAGAAATCATCTTGAACGTGTGTACTGGCAACCCAGGCAGTTACCACAACTCACATATCTGGCATATCTCCTAGCTGTGTCAGATGATCACTAGGGGGAATATTCCACAGGTCACTTATAGGGGGGGGGTGCAGCTTATGCACCATAACTGTGACTGATGGCACCCATCAGAAATGCACACACTCCTGCTGAAGAATGCCATGATGAGGCACATGCTCAAAATGGAAATATCATAATGTGTGTGTTAGGGGTGCTGAAGTCACAGTTCCAGTGCCTAGATACATCTGGGGGAAACCCTGCATTACAATCTATGTACATATCCTGTAATATTCTCAGTATGTGCCATGCTACACAACATCATCCTGAAAAAAACAGCTTCATCAGGATCAACAAGGAGAAGGGGCAGACAACTCACCACCAATGGCAAGGTCACCACAGCTACACACAGGTAAGGAGTCAGATGGGGAACCAGCAGCTGCTGCAGGTATAGGGAGATGTAGGTGTGCTCAATATGCCTTCATATTGGCTAAGAGACAATGCATAGCACACTCACTTACCACCTAAGGGGCTTAAACCTTCCTCCTGCTCACATACATATAGTAACATTAATGCCAGGCAACTCACAACCTTTACCTACCCATGTAATGGCTGTGTCCTGTTTGACTCAGACAGAGTCAGCCCTGAACTAAAACTGTTGCAACTGCTGAATTTACATGCTAAGTGTTGAACTTGGAGTGTACTGTGTAATAATATGAATGACTGGCATATCCTTGCATGTTGTTACTTGGTAGTGTACACAAGTAAAAGGTGGGTAATTTGTACAGAAATGACCTTAAAATGTGGCAGCAGAGACTTGTTTGACTTATTTGTGCTCATTATTATGAAGTAGGCCTCAGCTATCAAAGATTCCCATAGTCATACCTTTCAAAAGTAGTGATTGTCACAGCATAACCTCAGTTTAACACCATACATTTATACTGGAAAATCATTAAAGAGAGAAGTTAGAAAGTAACAAGACACATTTCACTTTCAGACTTCACAACCCTCAGAAGATTATTAAAATGTTTGATACTATCAACTGTCTGACTTCCTTAGACCAATATAAGTCAAAGGTACAAATACCAATTCAATATCACAAAGGCAGATATACTAAGCACTAATTCAGCTATGCACCCTGAGCCTCAAACACAAAGCTTATGTATCCCTGAATCCAAAAGGTAGAAAATGGAAATATGGCATAGTTATCATCACTTGTGCAAGGTGTTTTGGGGGGCAGGCAGCCTAGGCTGACACAAAAGGTCAGTGAGTGTGTGTGGGTAAGTCAGAGAAGGAGGCAGACATTCAGATAAAGTAACAAACGGTAAGTGGGACAAAATGAGTTTTAAGCTTCACAGCTGAACCATTTAACTGTTGTGTGTGGGTCTTTATGGGTACTGTAGATGAAACTGATGTGTGAGTGTCTGCATGAACACAGCCAAGCTCTGTGCTAGCTCTACATCTTGGTATGTAGAACAGGTGTGAGCCATGCATGGTAGAAACTGCAGTTCGTTGATGTCATACCTGACCACAAGAACTGGCTCTGCCAGGAGTTGCACTGGCATGTCCATGTCCATGGTCAGATGCACTGCTGCTAACTGAACGTGACTGATGTCTGCTGGACAAGCTCACCTCATGAAGATGCCCAGGACCATGACCTCATGGCCTGCCATGTCTGGGTGTGGACTGCTCAACCACTAATGAAGCAGTGGAAGTGCTGCCACTATGGGAGATTTATCAGGCACGGCCATGTTGGTTAACAGCAGATGATGTGGCTGACCTACACCCACAAGGATGCCATCCCCCTCCCAGCAGACACTGCTTGCTCCAATGTGTCATTCACCCAATCCATTGAATCAGCAATGGTGGAGGCAGTTACACATGTCAGCCTGTGCCACATCTATATCCCTAAGCATTTCTCTGGAACACATATGGGAATGTGCCTGTGCCTCTATAATGACCTTAAATGTACATTGAGTGACACGGGAAGAGACACCTGGAGCAGGTGGAGGAGGGAGAGTTGGCCTCCTCCGAGCACCCCTAACAACCCTCCTGCATGGGCACCTCATCCACACTTTAGTTATGGCTAGATTCAGCAGACACTGAAGCCACATTAACCACATGTCCCTGATAGTCTCACCCTCCACCTGTCCAATATCTAGACCTCACTGGACTGGGTAAGCATAGGCCTACTGGCTGTGTCTGATGGAATTACAGGGGATGGCTGCATGTCAGTCTCAGTGGCAGATTCAACCTCTATACCACCTGACCGTCACATCTGTTTGGTCACCATCATCATCAGAGTCTGCTGATACTCTGACATCAGGTGGTAGAAGTCCCACACTTCCACTGTCAGGATCACCTGTGATAATAAGCAACAAACACAGGAAACAAAACTACATTAATATATTCTAGTATATGCTAACAAAATATCAGTAGTGCCACCATTACACATAGTACAGCAATACACACAACAGCCTTGAAATCAACATCACACACAAAATATTTCTTTGAACTGCTCATCAGTAGTGACATAAAAATGTCTGGTTTACCATATACAGATGATAGTATGCCCTCTATGCCAGGTGGTCCTGGAAGAAGTTAAGCAAAAGGTAAGGAAAACATAATCACAACTGTTTGCCCTTTATATGTCCATGAACTATACTTTCAACAAGAACTTGTTTGACAAGCCCAACCTAAGCCCCATGTATAATCAATTAGAATATGTTGTTAACTACAGCAATCTTCAATCCTCCCAACCATTTTTTTGTTAAATAAAACTAACATATCAATGTAAATATTTACTATACAACAGTATTTAACAATTGAAATACAAAAGCCTACCTGGATGCTCCTCCTGAGACATACTTGCTGTTCCTGAAACAGTAGCATCAATGTCAAGGACATGCTGTTCTGCATTTTCCTGTGAGCTCTGTATTTTTGACAGTGGGCTGGAACTCTTCATTTTCTGTTAGTGGTGGCTCTATGGACCTATGGCACACCTGATAATATGTCCTGCTGTGGCTGCCTACTGCATTCACATCTGCAACTATCTGCTGCCAAATTTGCATTCTGCCTGACATATCTCCACATCCCCTCTCAAGCAGACATGTGCCATGTTGCCAAAAAGCTTCTGCAATTACCTTATTCTCCAAGTCACTGAAGCATGGTTTTCTGGACTGAGAAGCCTGGGTGCCATAGTCCTAGGTGTCCTAAAACACAACAGAAGGATAATACACTAAGTATCACATAACTACAAAATATCTGTTCCTAGATAAAACAGAAAAGGTAACATTTCAGTACTACTTACTGGAGAAACATAAAACAGTCTAGATAGCTGAAATATGAGCAACAGGCTTGATGCAAAACAAGGGAGAGTAACAGTAGCAACATATCCTTGTTTGTGCCATAACAGAAATGCATATTTGCTCCCACATCCCCAAAATAACAGGCAATTGACATATTTTGCTAATAACCCATCAGTGAAATGCTAAAAGTGCTATCAAATGAAATGTCCCTGAAACGTCATCAGATTTAACATAGAGCATTCCATTTTAAGGTATTGCCAAGCATGTATACCTATGTAATGCCCATATAAACATACCCATGCCATCAGTACACTTCTAACTAATGCATGCAGATAAATGTCTAGCATTTGCTACTAAAATAATATATATATATATATATATATATATATATATATATATATATATATATATATAAATATTAGCAACCAAGGGAACAGTCCATACGAGTATTTATAGCAGTCCACACAAGTATTTATTAAACGCTTTTCATCCTGCAGTTTACCAGAACTTCTCGTGTGGACTGCTCCCTTGGTTGCTGTTGTCTTTACTTGTTTTGGTCAGTGTTTTTTAAGAAGTATTCTCAGTTTCAATATATAAATATTAAACAGATTTTTAATGACATTTCACCATATGCAATATACAGCTGAGAAATGCAAGCACACCTTCTCAAGTTCAATAATCTTCTATGCAGATATATCTCAAAGTAATAGCCTCTTTTCTGTGTTCTCCACATAAACAAGTCTCCTCACCTTCAGGTGCCCTAGCTACATGGTTACCTTTTCATGGTGTAGATTCAGGGTTGTTAGCATGGTGAAAATGCAAATCAGGTGTGAAATCATTAGAATTTCTGAATCAAAAATACTTGGCTCTATGTAGTAGATGTAAACATGATGCAGGCACTCCCTCAGTGTTTGGTTTTAATAGATTCCAACTGTGAATGATTACTAGTAGGGACAAGGAAAACACAACAACAATGCAGACTGTCCTACATCCAAAAATTGGGTATACTTTACTTAATCTGTTCTTCCTCCTTCCTACATATAAAAGTGTTAGAAGTAATTTTGTCAAAATTTAAAATGTAAGTAAACAGCACACAATTCACAGGTTCTTTTCGTTAACATCCAACATCCCCTTTATTTGTTGCCAACTGTATATTATATTATTGCCTTTTAATATCCTCACACATTTTAAGGACAATGATATAGAATGGCTTACAGACTGCATGTCTGAAATTACTGGTCAGATAAGACAAGAATGAGAAACAAACACAGAGGTAAGACATAGCTGTATATTTGAAAGCAATACTTATAAATGGTTGTGTGATCACTCAGTGCACTACATCTGAAATTAATGCATGTATAAATAACTGCTAAATGGTTTCATAGTACTGTAGATGATGTTGCATTTGGTTGCATGCAGAGTGATTTTCATTCCCTGTTGCAAAGCTTTTTGTGTGGCAAAGAGGAATAAGGCACCCTTACTGTGTTCCAAAGGTTTGTTGGAGTGAGAGTTCAAGTACTTTCTTTCTGTCAGTGTTGGCATGGTACACAGTTTAAATCTAACAAGGGAAATGGAGAAAAATGAATGCCAAGTTTGACTGTGTTTATCTCATTTGCACAAAGATTAGCAGTGCACAAACCCAGACTAGTGTCCCACCCAAAACACATCATGTAAAACATTCAACTGCAAAATTTTCTTTTATGATTATTGACATCATAAAGGGTAATAAACGGAATAAAACTGGTTGGCACTCTCTTTTGAATTCAAAAGAAAATAAATGGATTGTTAAATTATGGAGTTTATTCCCACCAGGTCTCAATGAGCAATTCTAGGCTTAACCAATTTGATATCTTTTAAGGATATTTAAACAATATGGATATTTTTGAATTTAAAATACAAATAACCGACCTCTGCTGCTTCGGGTCTTTCTTAGCACAAATAATCCACCAAAGATGTATACTTAAAAAACTCTGGTTTAATCCACAAACGAAGGCTATGTTTAGCGTAGACAACACAAATAATACAGTCAAATGAACAAGTTTAGCGCTTTCATCTGTCCGTAACAGACTTCCTCCGGACAGATGAAAGCGCTAAACCTGTTCATTTGACTGTATTATTTGTGTTGTCTACGCTAAACATAGCCTTCGTTTGTGGATTAAACCAGAGTTTTTTAAGTATACATCTTTGGTGGATTATTTGTGCTAAGAAAGAAGTTTTGTTCGAGCCCGAAGCAGCAGAGGTCGGTTATTTGTATTTTGGGTTTTGACTCACTATTTTTGAATTTACACTGAAGAAGGCTGTGTTATTTTTACCAGCCGAAACCAGTCTGTCTGTCTATTTTTTGTTGTTTTTTAAATAAATCAATTCAGGACACAGTTTGCTGGCTCTTTTCTCTTTCTTCATGAATTGTCTGCTTTGGAGCCATGCAATTGCGCCCATGCAGGGGGTATTTTTTTATGTTGCACTTCAGTTAAACTCACACAAACTCATATCTAACACCCAGCATGGCTTTCATCCCTCTTGTAGCACCACTACTACATTAATGGCCTTCACCAATACAGTAAAACATCACCAAAACAATGCAAAATGTGTTTCTGCTATATTTATTGACCTCTCTATGGCCTGACATGATCACACATAGTAAATTTATCTAAGTTATTTCTGAGAGTAATATCAGCCAATCCTGTCTCTCCTGGTTTTAAAACTATTTAACAGGTCACCAGCAAACCGCCCTATGGCAGAACAACATCTCCCCTCTGCTTCCAGTCACAATTGGAGTTTCCCAAGGGTCCATTATAGGGCCCCTACTCTTTTCACTCTTTACCAACAGCCTGCATACTTCCTCTCTTCATGCTTTTGTTATCCAATATGTAGACGATTCTACTTAATCTGTTCTGGCTCCTTCCTACAAGAGCTCCACTCAATTACACAAGACTCCTTTCTCTCAGATGAAGAGTGTCTCATCAACTCCAAGTTAATTCTAAACCCAAACAAATCTAAACTCCTGTTTCACCCAACTCATTCAATATTATGTGCAAGAACTAAACCATCATTTCCTCTGAAACTCACACTAAACTTTTAGGTGTTGTAATTGACTAATATGAAATTTAACACACATATCTCTCAGACTATTAAGAAAGTACATAAAAATTGGGTGTACTTTACAGAAATAAACAATTCCTTACTAAACAGACCAAATCCACCAGTGCACACACCCATTTCATATCTACTTTCCTCTATGCCTCCCCAATACTCACAAACATGAGAAAGTTGAAATAGCCAAACTCGAGTTCTGCTACAATAAAATAGCCAGATTTGCCACAGACTCTCTGTTTAGATCATATCATTGTTCATTTCTTAAACAACTTAATTGGCTTGAACTCCCCCAACTCCTCCTCCACAGCCAACCGATATTTGCTCACAAAATCTTTCACCAACCTGACAAAATGCCTGCCCTCCAAAATTTAATACTGCCACATTCAAACAATAGATCTCTCCACACAAGTTATAGATTACTTTTATGTGTAACAAAAGACAACAAAACAGCTGGTGACTTCCTCTTCTCCAACTATGTATCAAAAAGATGGAATGCTCTGTCCCATAATATAGTATCCCATCCTTCCTTAACAAAATTTAAACAAATGCTTAAAACTCATCTGGCAGATAAATGGATATGCTCCTGTACTATCCCTGGCTAATTCTATGCAAATTTCTGAAACTTTCTAGCCACTTGAACCAACTAAACCACCTAATTACTAACCCCACAAGCCTGAGACTCCAACTTCTCTACTCATTCTAAAATACAATATATTAACAAGATTAAGAAATTGTATTGCAAAATGCTTATCAGACCTAGTCTTAGTATCCAAACTTAACCAGGTCTTGCATCATATCCTTCATAGATAAGTATATGTATTGTGTTTCCTACCTAAGCAATATGCTCATATACATTTTAAACATATAGTGTACCCTGCCCATTTCATCAAATGGATCTGCTGTTCTTACTTTTGTACAACTGTTCTGTACCTTAGACATTGATAATTGTACATACTATTTTTACAGGTTTACTTTCAAAATGTTGAATGTTGGTTGTGCGACCATGGGAATGATGAATGGCAGATGGATAATTTTGGAGTTACTGAACATTAAATTAGCAATAGTTCATATCAACGAATGCCACTGTGCATTCTCTGATATGAGCTTGATGTAATGAATAGAGATTGTGATACAGTGCAGTGCAGATTGGGACAGTCGCCCCTGTCCTCACTGTAGTGCGATCTCAGGATTGGAATATATAGTTAGCAGGGGGTGTGGGGTGGCAGAGCCCTCCCCACAGGGGGTGCAGGGTGGCTTGTCTCACTGCAAAAATGTGATTTGAAGTGTAGGAGTGACGCTTACCTGAGCTCCTATATGGACATTATATTTGATATTCAGTGAAAATGTCGAATCTGCTGACTTTGTTCATCAGATTCAACATTTTCACCTAATTAATATGCAGGGATTTAAGCTTACCATTTGATGTTCCAAACAGTACTTTTTCAAATTTTGAGATTTTGATAGTAAACCATTTTTACAAATTGTATTGTTAAATTTTATGTATATATTGTATTGAGGAACTTTTCTCCTTGGGCCTCTGATGAAAAAGGACCTGTGTCCAGATGGACTTTCCCAGTTACCAAATGTAAAATAAATCAAATAATAATAAATAAATGACATTTATGTCCCCAATGCATGTCTGCAAACTTAACTCACCTGACAGTCTAATATACATTTCCAAGCTACATCACCAGACAACCTTCAAGCTAAGGCCAAATGTAAGATAAGCTTTCCAATTTTGAGTATTTATTTCCTCCCTGCTTGGCACTACTACACTCTGCTTAACACTGAGCAAACGTGGTTGGCATCGTTGCTCAGGTTTGTGCAATTCCAGTAAACACAATAATTGGAATCTGTGGAAAAGCGTTTGTAGGCATTGCTCTAATTTAGGTTTCAAACATGTCTGGTGTTAGTGGGGAAGGTGCCCAATGTAGGACACAGAGGTGGGGTAACCAGGAGTCCATGATATTTATTGGACTCCTGGTAAAGCACCACAGTCAAAGGCTTCTGCAGGGGTATGATTCTGGCTCCCAGTATAAGTCTGAGGCATGGAATAGGTTGGCTCATGCTGTAGCCAGTACTACTGGAGTCCCACACACACTGGATGGCAGTGTAGACATCATTTTAATGATCTACATAGGAATAAAAGGCATACCCTCAACAGCTGGTTGATTGAATTTGAGACTGCGGACATCACACAGCTGTGCATGTATGATAATAAGAGACTACTTGTAATGGTTAGAAAGCTAAATATAGGCAAGCCTGCTATGCATAATGCTGTTCGGTTCTTTTCTGTTCTTTTCCTGGGGGTAATGCCAAATGTCAGTTTAATAGACAGGCTCATTTGCTCAAATGGAGAGACTGAGGGAAGCAACTGGTATGTCCGCAGCACAAGAGAAGTATTATTATAGCTTTAAAAGTTAAAGATAGATTTTTGTTTTTTTATATAGCTATAGCAAATTGCTCATGCAGATCCTAACTGTAAAAGGAAGTATGCATACATTACTGTTTAGCACAAACCAACTTTAGGAGTCAAATATTATACTACAGTCAGAGGTTGTGGCTTCAATTTCCATAAATCACAACTATGCAATCTTGCATTTCTTTAATAATATTTATATTAAATTAAAATCTATGTAAGTGGCACAAATGCCCCGCTGTTAACTGTAATCTGTATAACTGGAACACACATACATGCGATATATACACATTTCAAGGATTACTGTTAACAATCTGTAGTCATAGTGTGTATTTGTTAGTATGTGTACTTAAATGTCATACTTCAGATAAAATAGTTGTATAATTGTGTTAATGCATTGTTACATCACATATGATGGTACTAATTTTATTTTTTTTTCTTATACCCCAGTCCTTATCTCTCTTTTTTATTTTCTATTATGTTCCATCAAAATGCTTCCATGTCATCCATGTGTACCACATCACTAACTTCTACACAACACAGCAAGATAGGCCAACCCCAGTGGATCAGCCTGCCCCTGCTCCACTGGCTCCAGCACTAATGCCCAACACTTCTGGGACCCATCTGGAAGCACTGACTCTGCTGCCCCTGAAATACCTGCACCCGCAGGTAGTACTGCCCTGATGGCTGGTGCAGTAGTACCCTCCAGGAGCAGTGGCAGAGGTGGGGATTCATCACCAACCGGGAGATGCCAGGGTTGGTGGATAGGTTCATGCACTGCACCATTGGTGTACACCTACACCAGATGGAGAGGCTGCTCTCCCTCATGGTACATAGGAGAAGGAGGAGGAGATGTCATGCAGTCTAGCTGCCAGAGGATTATGGGGGACAGTGATGACAGTCCAGTGGGGAAGGACTCGATTCTCACTGTCTCCAACTGCACTATAAAGAATATGCTGACTCTAGTATAAAGAATGATGTCATTGCATTATCACTGTGAACTTAAATGTATTACATACACCTGAATTCGAACCCAGTATCATCTGGGCTCAAAAAGAAATATGTTAGTGCATTTACACCTTACACAGAGTCAGCTAAGCAGCAAGTATGTTTCATAGATGCAATACTAACTCTAGCACTTTTAGCAATGTGGCCTGCATTTGTGCACTGCTTAACTAAGCACAGACAGAGGAAGTAATGGAAATGTGTATTCTCATGCACAAACACTTTGCCAACCATCTTGCAAACCCAATGCACTATTCAAAATCACTAATAGCATGTATTACTGCTGTTTGCTGTCCATTTACTCTTTATGGCATAAACCTACATGTGGAAACAGAACAAACTGAAGGCCCTTTCTAACAGCATGTCACAAGTTTACAATACAGCCACGTGTTGGCTCCCCCCTTTCACTACTACCCTGGTGTCCCAGTGTTTTTTTCACACATATATATCAGCTACACTACATAAATGAATATAAAATGTTGTGTGATATGCAATGCATGTCAATCTGGTAACATGCAGAATAGAACTATTGCTATGGAAAGAATCATCATGGACCTTATCCACAGGGACATAGGTGACCTTCAACACACTTGATCTGAGACATTTTGGTTTTGTCAAATTTAGATCTTGCTTATTAAATCTAGTGGACTTCTTTGATAATGTCCCCAAAGCCCTGGATGAGGGATAACATATCATACCAACTATGTTGATTTAGCCAAGGCCTTTGACACAATCCCCCATTTTGGTATTCTGGAGAAAAATCTACCATCTGGGGATTAACCCATACATTACTATATGAAAAGCCAACTGGTTCAATGACAGAAAGAATACTGTCAAAGTTGGAGAGTCCACCTCCACCACTAGACCACTTACCAGTGGAATACCACAAGGATCTGTGCTGGGACCTCAACTGTTTGGAAACTATTTATCTGAAGTCCAGGTGAAGGTAGATGGCCTTTCACTTACAAAGTTTGCAGGTGACTGTCAACTGGGTGCAATCATATAGAGCCCCCCTACGATGTTAACATATTACAGAAAGGGCTGACACAGACAAATGATTGGTGCCAAACTCACAAAGAAATGCCTGTGTGTCCCCTTTGGCAAAAAGTACCCCTACTAATTATTATATACATAGCATCTCTCTAAGCTCAAAGTCAGTGTTGTGAGACTTGGAAATACATGCTGATAGCAATCTAAACTTCAATCATTATGTGTTCATAGTGGAAAGACACACATTCTACATTGTGATCTTTATAAATCAGGCCATCGCATCTAAGACCAGGGAGGTCATAGCTCTGCTGTACTCGACCCTTATCAGACCACTAATTGAGTACAATGCTTCCTTCTGTATGTACCTCACCAGACACCTGCAGCAACTGGAGAAAACACAGAGTTTTCTGCCCAGGATAATCCAGGGCCCTAAAAACATGGCATACATGGAAAGAATAAAAGATCTGTCACTGTACTCAGTATCATACAAGTTGGTGAGAGATGACCTATACCTGGCCTTCAGAGCAGCCTCAGACCCTATCCTACTGGAAATGCTAGACATCCACAAATCAAATGGGAGAAGAGTAACTTGCGCCAGGGATCTCAACCTAGCCTGGGATATAAACAGAACATGCTAGTGAGACAGCTATTTCACATAGTGACTGTCACTCCACTGTAATAGGCTCCCACTGCATGTGAAACAGTGCTCCTCAATGACCCTATTCAAGAAAAATCTTGACAACTGGATGTGTGAATGTAAATCCAGCCCAGGAGTAGCACCTATGACTCTCATGAACAGAGGCAGGTACTGCTAATCACAAAATCACTCTTCTAGCAATGACTATCTTACTATGCTCAATAAGGGTACCTGTGTTTTTACACAGCTAGGATTGTAAAGGCCGTAGGTCCATTAGCCTAGTAATCTCCTATGAACCTCTGAAACTATGAATCTATGCAGGCCTCCCAATGTCTTCTCTCCGAAATGCACTGTTGATGACATCCAATATAAGTTGTCCTGCAACCTTGTAAAAGTCAGACTTGTGTGGTGGCACGTGTGTAAATAACTGATCTCTGTAGTCTCTAGAGTACTTAGATAAGGAGGAGTTCTGTTCTCACTACTGTCAAGTGTGTGTGTGTGTGTGTGTGTGTGTGTGTGTGTGTGTGTGTGTGTGTGTGTGTGTGTGTGTCTAAGCAGAAGAACATAAGTGTGTATCCTACAGTTATCACTCTTATCCCATGAAATGACACTATTTTGACACTTGCACATACCTACACATCCGTTTCTTGCAAGACTCCCAACATTTTTCTTCAACATGCACTGCTGATGTCATCCACTATAAGTTCTCCTCCAGCTGTGTAAAAGTTAGACTTATGCTGTGGCACTTTCATAAAGTACTGACCTCTGTAGTCTGTGTACTTAGATAGGTAGGGGTTCTATTCCCAATGCAGTCAGTGTGTGTGTGTATGTGTGTGTGTGTGTGTGTGTGTGTGTGTGTGTGTGTGTGTGTGTGTGTGTGTGTGTGTGTGTGTGTGTGTGTGTGTGTGTGTGTGTGTGTGTGTGTGTGTGTGTGTGTGTGTGTGTGTGTGTGTGTGTGTGTGTGTGTTTGTGCTCTTGCTTGATATAAGAGAGAGCCTTTTACACCATCATATGGTGTACTGTTATTTCCATATTCTTCTCAGCAGACACTGCTGATATCAGCTATAAAGTGTTATCCGAGACACTCCAAGTCAGACTTGAATTTTGGTGCTTGCTTTAAATACAGAGTTCAGTAGTCTTTGTACTTAGATAGGTAGGGGTTCTTCTGTCACTGCAGTCAAGTGTGTGTGTGTGTGGTTGTGCTCTTGCTTGACATTAGAGAGTCTTTTACACCAGCATATTGGGGACTGTTATTGCCCTATTCTCCTCAGCAGACCCTGCTGATGTCATCAGCTATATCTGATTTGTGGATGTGCACTATTCCCACCAGGGTGGGGTTAGAGACTAGCCTGGTGGCCAGGCAGAAATCACCTCATCCTATACAATCCAGATTACAGTGACATGGCTTGCAGCCTATTCATATAAATCAAGACATGGTTGGTAGGTCCTGTGTTTTCTTGGTGAGAAACCCCTGTGGTCTCTCCAGCTGCTGCATGTGTCTGGTGGGGTATATGCAAAACAGAGCATTATACTCTATTAGTGTTCTGATGAGTTTTGAGTACAGTGTTGTAATATCATCCTCATATTTGAATACAATGGTATGACTCATGATGTGCACAACATAAGCTTTCAATATCAGTGTTGGCACTTGGTGGTTGAAGTTCAGATTGATATCTATGTGTGTTCCCAGTGCTTGTATCATTGGGTTTCAGCATAGCTGGACTGTTGTCCATGCTGTAATTAGCAGGGAATTCCAGTTTTCAGAAGGACAACATAAAGGTGCATTTTTGCATTCATTTGTAGTCCGTGAGGCTTTGTCACCAATCATTTGTCTGCATTAGCCCCTCCTGTAGTATATCATTGTAGGTGGACTTAATGATTGCACCCCATATGCAAGAATCCAAAAATGTGGTAAGCCAAAGGCTGTATACTTTAGCTTGAACTGTCAAGAAATAGATTCCAAACAGTAATGGGCTGAGCACATATCCCTGGAGTATGCCAGTGGTGACAGTTCTACTAGTACATGGTGATTCACCAACTTTCACAGTATTTGTTCTGTCACTGAGTCAATTGGTTACCCATCTAGAGATGTAAGGGTTAATCCCTAGCTGCACAAGCTTCTCAATGATACCTGCATCACGGATAGTGTCCAAACCCTAGTCATGATCAAGATAGCCAGTATGCACTGTCATACCTTCTTCCAGGCCTATTGGATCTCATTTTGCATCACTCAGCACATACACCTTCCCTGACACAGTTCAGTACACAGTTTAATGCACCTTCAACACAGATTATGTTCCAGTAGAAGGATGTACATCAACATGCATCCCTCTGAGTTGGGGGGAACAGTACCTGATGCATGCAAGCCGAGACACATGCTGACCATCCGCATCTGTGAGGTAGACCAACTTGTCATCATGGACATTTTATAAATCAACACTAGTAATAACCTGGCTGTGTGCACTAGAGCTGTGTGAGTTGTTAATGCTATATCATGTCTGTTATATCTGTTACATGTCCTGAAAGAGGTCATCGAGGGCATGTGTGACGACAACACTATCATCCTATTGAACTTGACAAGCCAAAGGCATTTAACACAAATTCACACAGCACTGTGAGACATGACCATAAAAACCTATATCACCAAGTGGGGAAACCACTGTACCACATACATGGCATATAAATATGTTGAAATGTGTTAGTTGAACTATATCTCAGGTCCAGTGCTCAGGTCAGTACATCAGGGCTGTCTACTAGGCCCTTTTCTTTCCATTATTTAAGTCACAGACATGACAAATGACATGCACATCCTGTGTTCAAACAACTTCCTGAAGGACTACTGACTGTGGGCAGTCATTGACTCCAACTATGATACTAGTATAATACAGACAGTATCAGCGCACACCAAAGATTGCTGCCACATCCTTGTCATGTCAGCACCTGCAATGACACAAAAAGATGGAGGTAGTTGTTACATCAGAAAAAAACAAACACACAACCCAAGTATATTGTCGACATCACACCCTATAATCAGACCAGTAGGTATCTGACCTGTGTCCTGGATAGATGGTAGGTAGAACATTCACCAGCATGTGGCCACAGTGCTGACTACTCCCTTGTATGTAATACAACTACTGAGTATGTGAAGGGCTTCCACATCACAGGTCATAATACCTCCATAATTCACAGCCTTCATCACACCAATAACTGAGTAAAATGCACCCTTCTTCATGTACCCCACTAAACATTTTCCAGTGATGAGTAACTGAAGTGTACCATCTTTGCCACAGTGAGCTGTCACATCTTATTAGCCATATCTAGGTATTCTTTTTGTGGCATAAACATCACTGTCTGATGGTGCGAAAACCCTATCAAGTTCTTATACCAGATGCACCTGTTCCGATGATGCTTGCAATACATACATAGCTTTTAACATTTATAACATGAGTAACAGTTGTGAACATGTGACTTGTGCCATATATATATATATATATATATATATATATATATATATATATATATATATATATATATATATATATATATATACTGTGTATACCAATCATGGTATGATGTTACACTACCAGGATAGTGTGCATGATTACCCTTATAGAGTGCAGACATATCATAATAGTTATACAAGTGTGTTTGGACAGATATATCTCTGGTCACTCTAAATCACATATGTTATGTCAGAGACATGGGATTACTGGTGGTATTATTCTGATATTGTCCTCTGCTGAGATTATACTCATATTCAGGCAAATCAGTTTGCACAGTTTCAAAAAAATGCACCCTACCTCAATTGTATATAACATCCCTGATACTTGGACTCTGCATTATTCCTGTAAGGATGCTTATCTCAAACACACACACACATCTTCCCCATTGTTATGTCATCTTGTGTGACAGCCACAAAATACACATTTTCACTGTGCAGTCCCTACTGTACTATATTGATATGTGATTGGTGTTGTTGCTACAGCTGTCTTCCATTTCCATGCCCTCATCTGCTGTACATTATGTTGTTTCCCCTATCCTCTTTCCCTGTGTTCATTCCTACAATTCATCTGTGGTTGTTGTTTTTCTACATTGTGTTCCTGCATTCTGGTTTAATTCATCTGTGTGTCCCTATTCAATATACATGCTTCTCTGAGTGTTTATTTTACATGGCAGCCCATGTACCCTTACAGATCATTTACACAACTTCGGTACAGAATGTCAGGAATAGGATTTCACAATACTCTGCACTGTAGCCACTATCCTGTACTGTGTTTGGACAATATTCATACCTCTCAACTGTCCAGATTTTCTCAGTATGTCCAGAAGTTTGCCTTATATCTTTTGGTCTGTTCCTTATAAAATTTTTGGTTTTCTGCTGTATCACTGGGATAATATCAGGACTGATGTCACTAAATAATTATATACATTTGAGTTTCTGACTTCAAATCCTTCAGAAAATGTATCAGCACAAATCTTGTTATTGTAGCACATTTCTAAAGAACAAATATGGCAAACCTGTCCCTATTTCTGGGTCATTGCTCCCCCATTATGTTGGACTTTGTCCATATTTCTTGTACTAAGAGATTGAGAGCTAGAAGTACTATATAGGTTAAGCCCTGGTGATCATTGTGACATTCCATGCAAACATGCTAACTGACTGTGCTCTAATGCAAACAGGATTGCTATTCATGTTGATGTCGCTTTACATGGTTTCATGGCTGGCAACACTGTTGCCATCCATGAAACCAAACTTATTTACTTTTAACCATGGTGTGTGGCATGAATATGTAATGAGCACTGCTGCTCACTGTGTATTCACTGTGCATCACCATGTAAACATGTAAACTTTGTGTAGTCTTTTTTCTTTATTTAAAGTCATCTCTATCACCTCTAGACACTCATTTTTCCAAATTATTACTTCTTTTATCCAAATTTTGTTTTTTGCAATTAGTACAATGTAATCTGCATATGTTAGCAGAACTGGAATTCTTAACCCTTCAGGTGTTAAATACCTCACCTCCTTCAGTTTGTAATTTATTTCACATACTATCACATTCATAACTAATACAAGGAGTATAGAAATCAATGGGCATGTTTGTCTTACACCGCTCCCTGTATGCACCTATTGGCTTAACCAGCCATTTACAACTATTTTTACTTTATTCTAACTATATGCTGACATACATAATTTCCTAACTTTCTAACTTATATTATATTATTTCATTATTCCCCATAAAATGTCTTGTCCATTTGCATAAAATGCCCTATTAGTCTTCTATCATGATTTTCATTTCTTTTCTATTTATAATATCATCCAGAATTTCTTTAACTTTCATGAATAATTCTTGACAACCCTTCTACTTTATACTATATATATTATCTTTCACAATATTTTCCAGTTTAGTTACAAATCTCTCTTTGTATTATTTTCATAAAGATCTTCTAATATAGCAATAGCTGATGATATGCATGTGATATATTTTAGAGTTACCCATGGCTGGTGTGATTAAACAAAACCAATCATGGGTAAATTTTCAATATACCACACACAGGAGTTGGTTATTGCCATTATACAATGACATTATGTAAAAAAAAAAATACTTTTCTTAAATAATGTCTTTGTATAATGCTGCTGTAGTATTCTTTTGTATTATTTCCAGACTCTGTTGCTTTGTTGATGTACTGTGTATGCATATGGGACTTCTGTTCCCACATTTATGCAGTACATCAGTGCTTTGGAAAGCAAGCAGTAGAGAAAGGAAAATCTCCATTGCTTTTTTTTTTTTTTTTTGGAAAAGAAAAGAAAATCTGGACAGTTTGGAGGTACTATAGGTGGGGAAAATACAAGGAAAATCAGATACATTTCTTTAGTTTTGTAGAATGTAAATGATTTTTCTTGTATTTTTTTCTGCTCTCATAAGTACCTCTCCACCTCGCATTCTTTGAAAAAAGATTTTGTGGTGTAAACCTTGGCTGTAGATGATTGCCACTATTGTAGTGGCACCCAGACCCCATGTGCAAAAATGGGAAAAGAGGTTGAGGATGGATGGATTTGCATTGTCTGAAGGAAAGAAAGACTGAAACTGAAATGCATGTCATTATTTAGTGACTTTGCTAATCAGTGATTTGTCTGAAACCCACAAATTTTATGAGGAACAAAGTTACTAAATTATGACACACATTTCAGTTTTAGACTTTCTCCATTTCAGACTAATGCTTGTCTACACATGCCAATAGATAAAAAAGTCTGGCAGCTCAGTGATACTTTAATGGCCTGACTTTTATCATTAGTATATTCTCAATTTACAACAGGCATGCTGGTTGGGCTGACTAATCAGTATGTTCGTTTTTGAATGTTAATGGCCAGTCATTGTATAATCATTATTATTCAATATTATCAGTCTCTAGTTTTTTTTTTTTTGTCTTCTGTCTTCCTTCTTCCATATGGATTTAAATAATTATTTATACATAAAACATTCATTTAACCATTAAATCAAAATCTTTAAAAATATTTTATTTTTTGTCAGTCCCATAAATTTTTATACATTTCATGCCTTATTCTACTTGGTCCTGCAGCCAAATATATATTTACTTTTCCTAATACTTTATCTAGTTCATTTTTTTGCTTTCCATGTTTTTTCCACTTCCTTTTTTTTCTTTAAACATTTCTCATACATATTGTATTACAGTATTCATAATCTTTTCCTGAATTTTCTCTATTTCTCCTCTTACATTTTTTATTTTTTCCATTACACTAATATTTCCTTTACTAATCTGCTTAAGTAACTTGATACTTCTCTTTTTCTTTGTAAAATATTTGCTTATAAAAACAATTCTTCTTGATTTCTTTCATGTAATTCTTTTTTTAAAATCAGTTTCTATCATTATATTCTAAATCTTCCAATGCATTATATGTTCTTTTATATTTTTCTTTCTCTACTTTCCTCACATCGTATTGCTATTCTAAAAATATTTTTATATTTTTCTTTAAATGTCATCCTCCATTCAGAGAACTTTTTATAAAAATGTTCTAATAGTAATATGATCCTTCCATAGCTGTATTACTAATCTCTTTCCTTCTTCATTCTGCACTTTCGTATTTAATCTTTTTATTTCTTTGCCTATTTTTATATATTCCTTGTTTTCCTTTATTTCTAGCCATATTGCAAGTTGAGCAGAAAATCTTGTTTCAACTACCTCTTTTTCTCCTATAATTAAACCTTCAGATACTATAAAATAATCTATTTAATATCTATATATAGACCCTATGTAAGTCCATGATGTATTGTCCCAAAGTTTTAACTTCCCACAACTTATAATGTCTAACATTTTTATAGCATTTTCTTTTTTTCCTAAGCTTGCCTCTTAAATAAAAATTAAAGTCTCCTAGTATTACAATATTCTTATTTATCACTACATAATCTAAAGCCTGATAGAATAAGCTTTCCCTTTCTTTATAATTAGTATAAGCATATAATTATATAATTATATACACTTGCTTTTTCCATTTTAAATCTACAGTGGTTAATATTACCATTTTTACTAAATTTACATCCAGTACCTTTACATTATTTCTACAGAATATGGCAATTCCAGAACATTTATCATTTCCTAAATTCCAGAATATCTTTCCTCCCTATAGTTTCTCTGTTTGTAATCTTTCTTAATTTGTTAAAAACATTGTGTTGTCTAATATAATTATGTCTATATCACATGCATTACATTATTGCAAACCCCCATTCTTCTTACAATATTCTTAATACTATTTACATTTACAGAAACACTCTAAAAATTGTATTTTCCCTTTTCCTTAGATTCATTGCTTTATAAGTTCATAGCTAATTACTAGGCTAACTGCCTTAATGGGCCATTCTAATCCTATCCAATTTATCTCCCAAAGGTGAGAATCACTGTAGCTTGGGTCAGTGAGTCAAACACCTTAACCATTATACCACCCCCTAGCCATCAGTTGTATATATTCTTTTTCATCCATTTCTTTTTTCTTTTTCTACTTATCAGTTTAATTTTTTTTCTATTATTTACCCCTTTGCCAACAGAATTCTTTTTTCTTTTTCACTATCTCTAAATTTATGATTTCTTCATCACATATTTCAGAACCTTCTTCTACGTCTTCTTTATTATTTTCACTAATCTATTTTTTCTTCTAATTCTACTACTTCTAAAATATTTTCCAATTGTTTAGTTTTTCCCTTTCTTTTTCTCTTTCCTTATCTTATTTTTATTTTTACAATCCATCCATAAATGTCCAATTTTGTTACATTGATAATATATAAATTCACAATTCTTTTTGTATTATGTCCCATTTCCACACAAATATAACATTTTTTATCACAGTTACTTATCAAATGTCTTTTTTTTTCACAAAAAAATGTTTTGGGTTGTTCCCAGAATTTTATAACACCCCTATTCATCTATACATTTATGATATATATATATATATATATATATATATATATATATATATATATATATATATATATAATTTTTCTCTTTTTATTTTTGACATAATATTATAATCCCACCCATCAGTCCATAAACCACTTATGTGATAAATATGTCATAATATCCTCTCAGGAAACATCTCATTCATTTTCTGGCTCACTCTGCATCACCATTTCTCCAATAAATCATTATGCAACCCTCCCAAATGGAGTATTGCAATTATGCATCCATCATTTGCTGACTCATCTCCATCAAATAGATTTCTTTGAAACAACTCCTCAGAATCCTGGACGTATTCTCTGGTATTTATATTGGATTTCTTCTCCATTTCTCTCACCGCTCCATTATCTCCTTCTCTTTCCATCTGCCTTCCTGATTCTGTGGGCCACCTTTGTGCCAGGAATCAGAAAGTGCTCCTGCAAAATGTATCCCACTCACAACAATGATGAGTAGGTATTCTTTATTAATTGTCACAACTTAAAAGCATTATTTACATAGTTTACATGTTATGCAATATTTATAATTATTTACATTTTTCATCTACAATATAATATAATATAATATCATGTACTTCAATCATTTCCTCCCCACCCTTTTTTCTACAACCAAAACTGTATCTTCTTCAAAATTTCAGATAATATTCATTTCCTATTAAATTTCATTTCATTCAGTCCTTCATTCCATATCGTTCATAAAATGGAGAGCAATTTTTGTATCAATTTCTTTCACATCTTTTTGTTTTCTGTTACCATAATACCCATCTTCTATAATATTCATATTTATATCTTCAAACATTTAAAACCTTTCAATATCTTATTTTCACATACTTTCTCCCATAACTGTCTCACTATCAAACAATTAAAAAAAAAACATGCTCTGTGGTTTCAAGTTCCTCACAATAATTATGCACCCTCTCTTGTATTCTTTTGTAAGACATATTAGCTTTAACAGGTAATTTACTTATTGTCAATCTCCGCATAAAATCATTACATTCATATTTTTTTCTACATGATGCAAGTATTATTTTAATCACATTTTTTTTTCATTTTCTAAATGCTCCCATGGGTGAACATAATAATGTTCATTCCTTATATTTAAATATCATTCTTTTCTGCTTTTCCTATTTTTTTATATTCAGTTTCCAAAAAAAAAAAAAGATTTTGCTCTGATACTTTTATATCTTCATTTATGTTATTTTACCATCTAACATGCATACATACATGCAAATATTTCAAGCACAGGAATTAATGTCCTTCTTGCCAGCCAATATACCAACATACTTGTTCCCATAATAAGTATCCAGGTTTTTCTTAAAAATATCTAAACTAGTACTTGCTTTAATGTAGTTTGGTAGTCTGTTCCATGTATCAGCTGCTTTATCAGAGAACTAGATACTACACTTTTCATTAATATAGCATCTTCTACATAGGTTTTCTGATGATTCTCTAGAACTTTTTGATAACCCTAAACATTCCCAGAAATAATTGTCTCTAAATGCCCTATATACCTGAATAAGATCTCTTAGATATCTATCAGAAACACTGTACAACATATTTTAGTCTTTCATAATAACTTAAATGTCCACATCCATAGATGCCCTTGGTATATTTCTGCTGTACTCTTTCCAATTTACTCATGTTTGTTTTCTTATAAGGTTTCCATATTGCTATTCCAGACTCTAGTTTGGGTCTATTGTAACTAACACGCAATGACTTCATCATTTCTAATTTCCTAGACTTTATAAATCATTTTATGCAACCTGTAGTTCTATAACTATCATTAACCAATTGGTTGATATGATTAGAAAAACTCAAAGATGGATCTACCCATATACCCAGATCCTTAAATGAATCTACAGCATCAATCACTGTGTGCTGTAGTAAATATTCACCTTTCAGTTATGTCCCCCAAATCTCATAAGTTTAGTTTTTGATGCATTTATCATCATTTTTTTCTCATGTTCCCAAATAGTCAATTTAGTCAAGTTCTTTAGCAGACATGCCTTATCTGTAACACATGTGATGAGTTTATCCAATTTCAGGTCATCTATATATAAACTGTAGAACACTTCAGATGAAAACATTAGGGCTGAAAGATACAATCTAAACAAGTACAGGCCTAGGACAGAGCCCTGTTGGACACCCTGACTGTAACCAATAATTTCACCTTTCCAATTGCTGTATGATACTTGCCATACCCTATTTGTAAGCCATGCAGCTATCCATCTTATTAAGAGTACATTGATACCTAGTTGTTCTAATTTAGTGATCAATGATTTGTGTATGATCCTGTGAAATACTGAAGTTAAATCTATATAAATAACACCACAGCACAATTTTTCATTCATAGCTGTTATTATGTTGTTATAGAACATCATGTTACAGGCAGTAATAGATCTATTGTCAACATATGCATGGTCATATATAGTTTCAAGTCCTAAGCTATCCAATTCTGACAATAACTTATCCAATATTACTTTCTCCAATTATTTTTCCAAAACATGAAAGTAGACTTAAGGGTCTATATTACTCTGGGTTTGTCCTACTCCCCTTTTCCTTAAAGACAGGTTTAATAAGTGCATGTCACCAATCTTGAGAAATTTCCACATATTTATATGATTTTTGTACATACCTATATATATCTAGCTATATATATATATATATATATATATATATATATATATATATATATATATATATATATATATATATAATGCTACTATAAGTTCTTGATAAAGTATTCACAGGTCATTATTATTAATTCATTCTCCTCCCTGTGCTTTGTTTGGATACAGTTTGTGGAGTTCTTTTTTCAATATATTCTAATTTGATTCCAGTTTCTGCAGTTACCTAGGACAACTTATCAGCCTCTTTGTGGAGCCAAACTGTTTTGCATAAAAATTTCTTCCAAAACATTTAAATTTAACATTCATTATGTCATCTATTAAACTCTTCTTGTTTTCTTTTAATCCTACCAAAGCTTTATAAAGGTTCAAAGAAGCTACACAAACAATTGAATTAATTAACCCTAATCCTCCTTCCTCTTCTTTAACATACAAAATCCCTCTTCTAACTGAATTTAACTCTGATCCCCATATAAATGAGAATACAATAGACAATATTTTTTTCATGCGTATGCTAAATAAGCTATTTTACCCAAAAGAATATAATTTATTAAATATATATTTTTACTTATATGACAGTTTGCATGACTTCCAAAACATGCACATCTCTTAATTTATGTATAATTTCCTCCCGCTGTCACTCTGTATGCATATTTGTTCCAAATATTATCTCCAAAATATCTATAACCTCATCATTAAGCTGAATACCTTTTATATTACCCATTAACCCAATCCCCTTTACTTTTGTCTTTATTTATACATAAACCAAGCATCTTTAAATACAGATTTAATTTTCTGATCCCTTCTTCCATCCACTCCATATTTATAGTAACTAAAACTATATCATCTGCATATGTAAGAATTATTGAAATTTGTACTTCTGTTATTTTATATCTTGCCATTTTCAACACTCTGTTCATCTTATTATTAGACACATGCATAACTAATGCAAATAAAATGCTACTTGCCAGCATCCCTTTCTTATCCTAAACTCTGTTTTTATTTCTTAAGTTAACCATTTATTTAATATCACTCTTACATTATTATTGTCATACATCAACATGATTATTTTTATTATTTTCTCAATTATATTATAATCTGTTAATACATCACATAAACAGTTATATTGTATCATATCAAATGCTTTACTCATGTCTCCTACCATAACTTTAGTTTCCACCTTTTTATTTATAATGTCATCTATCACTTCTCTTAATTTCCATAATAGACCTTGACTTATTTTTCTTTTCTTACTGAAAAACATATAATCAAGCAATTTATCTACAATATTTTTAGTGTTTTCCTATTATTCTCATAAATATCTTATTATTTGTATTATTTAGCACTAGTTGTCTCCAGTTTCTTATATCTCATTTTCCTCCTTTTTTCCATATAAATTTCATTACACCAGTACATATTTTTATATTATTCCTTTATCTAATCATCATTTAATACTTTCATAAAATACACTTTTTGCCATTTTTCTATTTTATAATACCTTTTATACTCTATACCATCCATTCCTGTAGCTTTTGCCATGTTCAGTTATTTTTGAATTTCATTAAGCTCTTCTACACTTAAATTTTTTCCATATTCTTATCTTCTTTACTTATTTTTTTAACTTTCTATTTTTGCCTGTCTTTTATCTCTTTTTTAATGTATTCTCTATATACTTCCCTATTACTTAAAATATTATTTCTTGTGTATTCACTCTTTCTCCTTCATTATTCTTCAGTCCCCTTACTATATCATGTTCTCTTATTATCTTATTTAAATACAGAGCTAACTCTTCTTTTTTCCCTTTATAAGAAATACATTTGCTTATATAACATTTTCTTAATCTTCTCCTGATTCATTTCATATATTTTCTTCTCCTTTTCATAAAACAATATCTTATTTTTAGCATCTCTCTAAATACTTTCTGAATCAACTGCCTATATGTTATTTTTTCTTTGCTTCTCCTCACAGTTTGGGATTCCATAAAATACTTTTTATATTTTTCTTTAAAAGTTATCCACCAACTTGTCCAATTTTCATAAAAAATCATTTTATCTACATGATCTTTTCATAATTGCTTAATCTCTCTCCCATCTTCCTCATCTAAATCTTTTTCATTAAATATCTCAGTGCCTTTACCTAGCATTATGTATCCTTCATATACCTCTCAACCTCTTAGAGCAAGAAATCTGGACAAAGCCATAAATAAAAATGGGACAAAGGCCCAAAAGTAGGGAAAATTTTATAAACTTAGAAAGTTGATAGAATAACAGTTTTTGTATTAGCATGAATTTTCTGAAGGGTATGAAATCTGAAACTCAAATGTCTGTCATTATTTTCTAATTTCAGTCATTAATGAATTGCCCCTAATTTGCAAGAAAAACAGACCAAAAATATGAGGCAAAAATCTGTACAGTTGAGAAGTATGATCCTTCCCTTTTCTGCACTTCTACCCATATAGCTAGATGATCCAAGAAGCCTGTTTCCTTTATTTCTCCTTGTACGATTTTTAGATATTACAAAATAATCAATTTCTTTTTTTATCTAATTTCTTTTATAAGACCAATGTTTATCTCAAGCACACACACACACACACACACACACACACACACACACACACACACACACACACACACACACACACACACACACACATGCGCGTATATATATATATATATATATATATATATATATATATATATAAAAAACTTTCTTTTTTTTATTATTTCATATACATTCCTAACATCAGTTCTTTCGTTTTAATAAATCACAATTAAAGCCCCCAACCAATATTATTTCCATGTGCACTCCTACCTAATTTAGAATTTTTTAAACATTGTCTCCCTTTCTTTTTTGTGACGCATTCATAAATTTCAATAATTCTGTACACATCTTTTTTCCACCTTATGTCTATCACCATTATTCTACCTAATTCTACTATAGTATAAACTAAAACTTTTCCTGTTTTACTATATAACACATGAATTCCTGAATATGTATCTTTTCCTATATTCCAAATAATGTTTCCACCCCATAACTCTTCTATTTGTAAACTTTTTTCTTCTGTTAATATTCCCATGTCTTATAATATAATTATATGCATCTCAAGTAATGCACACCATTCTAAAACACTTATTCTTTTTTAAATATTTCTTATAGTATTAACATTTATAGTTAAAATGTTCAGCTTCTTTTAATGTAAGTGTATTGTCTCCTTCCACCTTTACCCTTTAGCTATATTTATTTTCATTCACAATTATACTCTTAAACCTCCTTTTTCTATTGTTCCTCCTTTTCTATATATAATTCTTTCTTCCACTCACCACTTTCCAGTTTACATATTCATCTTCACTTATTTTCTGTACCAATTCTTCTCCTTCATTATTTTCATTTCCTCTACTATTTTTTCTTTATTTTCTCATGTAGCAATCTGTTTTTTATGTTCCTCTTCTACACTCCTTTCTATAGTATGTATACATTCTTGTATCTTTTCTTGTTCTTTAACTTCTATACATTCTTCACAATCCACCCACGCATGTCTACTTTGCCCACATTTGTTACAAACAAAACATTTTCTCTTGTCACAATTATCAATCAATTGATCACCCTTTCCATAAAAAGCATGTTTTTGGTTGTCCCTTATAATGAACAAAATCTCTTTTACCTTCTAAATTTATCACAATTGGAATATTGTATGATTTTTTTCCATTTTCAAAATTACCCCCGATCCATAAACCTCTATCATTATAACTTTTTCTACTGTCCATAACTTCTTTATGTACTGCCTTTAAATTGTTATTTATCACTTCTTTTTTAACTTCAGTTTGAAATTGCACATAAATCCTTTATTTTTTGTATCACTATTAAATGTTTGCATTACATATGAATTCTAAGGATTACAGCCTTTTTTACTCTCAAATTTCTGTAGGAATTTTTTTATGTACTGTCCTGTCTCAAACAAAATGTCACAATATAGCAACCACCAACACAGCAAACCAACGATTCAAGAAGAAAACAACAGGAAACAGATCCCAAACTTTTATTGCACTTAGCGCCTCGGCTACCACAGCCTTCAAAGAGTACATTTTTTAATCAAACCTTCCCCTGTATATATACCCCTTAACAAAACCAATCAGACAATAAAACACTCAAGTAATAAAACAATTACATCAATTAAAGCAAACGTTTCCAATTAATTTTCTTATTCAACCCCCTTGGTGTAAGAGTATCAAATTTTGAAATAAACACAGTTTCTTTATATGTTAATATATTTGTAATCAATCCTTCATTTCACTTCTTTACCATAACTTTTTCTAAAATTGTTGCTTGTAACAGACCACAATCACCATGATGTTTCTCCATAAAGTGTGTTGCTATAGGACTTTTCAATTTACATGTTCTAATATCTCTAATATGCTCCTGCACCCTAGTTCTAAATTTCCTTTTGGTTTCTCCAATGTAGAACAGGTTGCAGGAATACCTTAGACAATACACTACACCCATGGTATCACAAGAAAAACTAGTATTAGATACAAATATTTTTCCATTAATCCTACCAAAACTAGCCACAAAAATGTACTCTTTGAAGGCTGTGGCAGCCGAGGCGCTAAGTGCAAAAAAATTTTTAAAATGTCACAATATGTCTGTTTATTAATATGTGTAAAGGCTCTTACCTCTTTAGGTGAAGTATCCAAGGCTGCAATCACTGTGACCCAAACCATATACCTTTCAAGATCTTTTACATTTTTACCGCTCAGCCTTACAGCAAATTTCTTTCTTGCCATCTCTCTTCCTCCTTCCACTCATCTCTTTCCATTTTTACCATTTGCATATCACTTTTTCTTTTCTAGATCTTTCTCACCTCCTCCTCCTTCTCCTGTATTGTGCCCATAATTTTGCTCCATGATGCTGCCATCTTGCTTTCAGGTTCACTCTGGCTTAAAATTTCTTTTAAGTAAACATCCCACAACCCTCCCAACTGGAGGGTTGCAATTACACACTTTGATTGAGATCCGGTGCTTCTTTCAAATAAACCCTTCTGAAATAGGTATTTCAAGTCCTGTGAAGGTTCGACCACCTTTACTCCCTTATTTTCCTTCAATTCACCCTTCTCCTCTACTCTCACTGACATCTCTACACCTCCAACTGCAATTTCCTCTATTAAGGTATTATGTTCGCACTCCACTAACTTTGCAGAATCCTCTCTCATTTCTCACTTCTTCTCAACTTTCATCATTGCCATATTCATCTACATGCCGGAACAGAAGCAGGAAGTGTAACAGCACACAGCATCCCCATGTGCTATGAGTAGGGGAAGTTCCCTGGTTCCCAAGCCAAATTTCCTTTAGTCAGTATCAATATTATCTTGGGTCTTCCCGGAAAAGAGGTCTTTGGTAAATAAAATAAAGAATGTAGACAAAATAAAATAAAAAAATAGTGAAAATGGGGTCCCCTCATATTCATTCTAGATATGCATTTGTTTAAGATGTCATATGAGTTTTTTATAGAAGGTATATGAATTTTATAGCTAGTATATGGATTTTCACATACCTAACACTTGTCTGGGAGCCATATGTTTGAACAGACTAGGTGTTCAGTCAGCCAAGAGTACTGACCTCATTTGCATTTTTTGTGCATCTCAAATTGGCATGATTAAATTTTTAAGCAATGTAAGCATATTCCATTTAGTGAGAGCCAGCTGTGTTGCAGTTTCCAGTTTGACAACTATAAACTATCAATTGTAGAGCAAGCTGGCGTTTTGAGTATAAAACATTAGTAACAATTAGGATTTTAAATACAGTTTTATGTATATGACTAATATAAAGGAACACATCTAGCGTGGATACTGAAGTGCTTGTGACTATGTTTATGTTTGCTGTTAGTCCTATAATAGAATATAGGTACATTTGTAACTATACCAGTTTATGCTTCTACAGGACATGTAAACATACATGACCAGGAAAATGAAATAATGTAAGGGTTTTTCGTTTGAGAGAAGACCAAAAATCCTCAGCTCCGTTTTTTGCATTTACAGACTTATTAAAGTATATTTGCATCTCACATATGAAAAAACAAAGAAAAGCTATTTAAGAAACAGTTTTGGAATTTTATGTATTACTTTTACCAAATTAATATATATCCTGTGAAAATGAACAACACAGTCCTAAGAGATACATTTATATGGCAAAGGCTTCTCAGCCCATGAAATAAACTTACATTTAATGGAGTCTGTCTTGCTGTCTCAATTAACTTTTGCATTCTTTATCTAGGGCCAGATTACAAAACAATCAAGGTAGCACCCTGCCATATTAAAACAAGTACAAGTGTTGGCTAGAGCTGTATAATGAGATGATATGCTGCCCTATAATGAATATTGATGGGAGAAAGTACACTATTAAAATGCTGTCATGATGTGTTTTGGCATGGTTCTACTACATAATGTAATTCAGTAATATTCTTTGCTAATGTAGCAATAATACATGACAGGGTGTGGATAGTACTTAACTTATCCCTGGCTGGTATGGTTTGATCACAAGGATGTTGCGTCATTTTTTTTTTTTTTCATTATATGCCTTAGAAAGGGTATGCATTGTGTTCCTCTACATAAAGAAGTAAAGCAAAGACTATGGCAGCTGTAGCTTTTGTTCTTAATAGCCAGAGATACAGCCAAAAGGTGATTAATGATCTTTTTTCTTCTTACCATTTATCAAAGATTAAATATCAAAAATGGTGAGCCAAAAAAAAACCTATGAAATGATCAAAACAATCTTTTTTGCAATTGTCAAGCCCTCATGCAGCCTTAGTGTGTGGGACAAGTTCCCCATACCCCCAAAATTATACATACTGATTTCATAGTCATACTACAGTGGAGAAAATGGGGACCTCCAAAATAGTCATCACTGGTGTTTGCATGATATAATACACTGTGGTGAAACATTGTAACATTATATTCTCACACTGAAGCTGCTTAACCACTAATGCAGTGATCACATGGAAGTATGCTGTGAGCTACATTGCATTATGTATGCAAATAGTTTCTGAAGCAATCTATGTAATCAAGCTGTAGCTGAGAGGAAACTTATGCTGTGTACTAGTGATATAGCACTCAGAGAACTGCCTCAGTATATTCAGTGAGCGTTCATCTCACAAACATGTTAAGGATCCAGTAAGTCTGTTTAAGCTAAATACCAAGACTGAAAGTTTAGGATCACTAAGAGAATAGACAGACACAGTCAAGGAGGCTTAACACAATGTCAGACAGATGCATCTTGCAGGACAAACTATTGTACTACAGGAGGAGAGCTGATGGGGCACTGAAAAAAATCCAATCCTAAATTATGATATCTACGTGGCTTATGTTTATGTATGTATACAAATAGGCAATGTTCCTTATAATGAAAGTAAAGATGCTGCTACCTGCTAGGCAAGATATAAGATGAGGAGCAATATATATCAGGTGATCATAGAATAATGTGTCAGAACACCATTATGAGTGGGAGGGGATACAGCAAAAAGTTGAGGGTTTGAAGCAAACCAGTAACCTTTGCATATGCAAATGTATGTTCACATTACTAACAGAAGCTAATGTATCTATGATGCAGAAATATGCTGCCTATCATAGGCAATATCAATGGTTTTATGCTCCTATACCTCATTTACGTGGAGACTAGAATATTAGGATCAATTGGACAAAACAACAGAAATTCTCCATAAAAATCCAATGCCACTGAATAAGCCATATAAATATACATAAAAATAATCTTTCCTGTCTACTCAGAAATACTTTACCACCACTAAATACAAACCTGTTTTTTGAGCTGTTTATGTGTTAATGTTTGTATAAATTACACTGTAAAAACCCACTTCACAGTATGATTTAAAAGAAAGTTATCCCTTGATACTGATATACATGATTCTACATCCATATTAATGCTGTACTTATGCTCAGCTGACTCTTCAGATGTGATCCACCAAGTTCTGGAGTTTGGGGCAGTGATTAAACACATGCCTTTGCAAATATACGTTGCTAGGGGAATGTCCAGCTTACATACTTACTCATTTGCAATCATTATATAAGGACAGATGCAAGCTTTTTCTCCAAATTGCAAGCTAATTGTGGTACCTTGCTTCCTGTGTTGACTGCTTTTATAATCAGTCCTCTGGAGTGACAAAACATTTCTAACTTTTTTTAGAAATGATTTACATATTGTTCTTGATGCCTTAACAAAAACAGATGTGTAGATTTTCCTTTCTGGACATTTCTGTGATGTCAGGGGTTTTCTGGCTGGGTTCACTGTACAGCTGCTTCTACAGGTTTACTTTCTTGTTTTCATTCTCATATAGCACCTATGCCATTAGGGTAAATAAGATCAAAGTTTTCTTGTAAGTTGGATGTGTATTCATTTATTCATTCAGTCTCCAATAATCAGCTTAATCCAATGAAGGCTTATAGGGGAGCTTGAACTTATCTTGGCACTCACTGGACTGACAGTGAGACTAATCCTTAATAGGGTGCCAACCCATAACAAAACACATAGAGACAGACAGATAGGTACATATGCACTCAAACAGAGACATATACATAGACATGCACAAATACATGCATGTGCACACACACACATACACACACACATACACACACACACACACACACACACACACACACACACACACACACACACACACACACACACACATACATGCACATACATGCCAGCATACACACACACACACACACACACACACACACACACACACGCACACACACACACGCACACGCACGCACGCACACACGCACACACGCTGCGCACATACTCCCATACGTGTCAGCATACACACACACACACACACACACACACACACACACACACACACACACACATGCACACACGCACACACACACACACACACACACGCACATACTCACATACATGCCAGCATACATACACACACACACACACACACACACACACACACACACACACACACACACACACACACGCATGCGTGCACACACACACACACACACACACACACACACACACACACACACACACATGCACACACAAATGTACTCATTTACATGCACACACACACACACACACACACACACACACACACACACACACATGAAGGCGCACACACTCATTCACAGCATGCACATGTATTGGCATTTTAGAGCATCGCCATACTTTTGAAATGTGGAAGGAAACAGTAACACTTGGTCAAAATCCATACAAACACAAGAAGGTCATGCATACTGCATGGAGAGTACACCCTAGTCATGAAATGAGCTAGACAGTCAAACTTGGTGAGGCACAACACTGTCTGCTCTGCCTCTGTGTTATTTAATTTAAAAGTTATAAAGAGTAAATTACTTTAAGATAAGCTAATTAGCTATAATAGCAGTAAAACAGGTGATCGTATCTCATGGAGTTCAGTTTACTTTTGCTTCGTTATTGTTTTCCTGTCTAATCTGTCCAGCCCATTTTGGGGCCAGTCAGTCACTCCAAAACTGTAAGTAAGGACAGGAATAGCAAATTGGTTTATAGCTTGAATTTTGTTCCTAGATGTCAACGCTGTTTTCAGGATTAATTTAAGTCTTCTAAAGTATTCCTTACTAAGTTTTATTCACATTTGTTCATGTTTTATTGTTGATCCTTCATCAATTGCCTAATATTTATGCATTCCCTCTTGCTCAAGTTCTTTTATATCCCATTCTTATCCCAAGCTGATGCTTTTTTGGTGCTGCAGTTGTCCTGCTTTAGAGATTGTTTTTGCACATTTATCAAGAGCAAGTGACATTCTTATATCTTCTGAAAACGTTTTGACAACTTGTAGTTGTGCTTTCAGTTCCTCGTCTGATAAGCTATACAGTTTTAAATCATCAACAAAGAGAAGATGAGAAGTTTTTACACTTTGTTGTTTTCTATGAGCCAAATTATAGCCATGGCCTAAGCTAAGTAGACAGCTTAATGGGTTAAGGGAAAGGCAGAATAGCAGTGGTGACAAGGAGTCACCCTGGAATATCTTTCTTTGAATTGTTACCCCTGGGATAATAATTTGTCCTTTATCATGACTTCATTGCAAAATGATCTGCCACTCTTTCATGGTCACTGTAATGTAGTCAATCAGTGATGACTGTATCTTATACATTTTTATGTAGTCTTTTGTCCATGAATGTGGGATACTATCAAATGTTTTTGTAGTCAGTCCATGCCATACTTAGATTCTTCTCCTTTTACAGTTCTCCACTTTGACTTTATTTAACAACAAATGATCCTTTGTTCCATATGACTTTCTTTAATTGTCCTTTTGTTCTATTGCCATAATTGAGTTTTCTTCTAAATTACTATGAATTCTGTCAGCATCAATTCCAGTGTATAGTTTATATGTCATCAGAAGGCAAGTTATTCATCTATAATATTTAGGGTAGCTTGCAGGTTCACTCTTAAATATGCCTTTGTCCAGAGCTAGAAGGAGGTTGTTTGTGAGATTCTAGATAGTAGTGGAAGTGCTTTGACCACAACAGAAACTATGTTGATTAGTTGCAAGGTTTAAGGTTAAACCTATTATTGAGATTTCAGAAAATATGGCAATTCACATCTCTAAAAGATTTCTTGCCAATGAATTATAGATAAGAAAAGAGTCTTCAGGCTCAAAATTTATGATCTTGAATAAAAAGAAAATTCTTTCTTTCTTTTTTCTTTCTTTCTTTCTTTCTTTCTTTCTTTCTTTCTTTCTTTCTTTCTTTCAAGAATAATACCACAAATGGATTCCCAGTTTATGAGCTCTTGTTATATCTTACAAAGCTATATAAAATGGTTTATGAAATGACGTAGCCCTTACGAGTCTGTCTAAAAAATTATTTATCATTATATTCCAATCATCAGGCATGACAGTGTGATGTGAACTGGATGGTGAAAGGATCTTAAAAAGTTACTAAAGAACTTCTGACGTATAGAATGCAAAGTGAACTTCCCAGATATGATTTGGGAATGATCTGAGTAGATACTCAAATTATTCTTAAATCATATCTGTGTATATTCTGAGTGTGAAAAATATGAACAAGTAGTACAGTAATACAGAAACTATTTGAGTCAGACGGAGGTATACCAAAACAGATATTTTTAATAATACTGACAATACCATTTTATTGATGTGCCAACAATGTGTCATCTCTAAATTACCCATTCCTTTTACATTCTTAAAATATTTTCCTTAAAGCAGGTATGTCACTATCTAAATTACCCACCCTTTTATTTAAATTGCTAAGCTGCTCTTCCTAAAGCAGGTTTCTTGACTGCTGCTGTCTTATATAATATGTGTCAATAATGTTTTCTTTCTGAAGCTTTAGATGTTCATAAGGTTTTATGAGATAATGTGGAGAGCACTTACAATTGGGCAAGAGTAAAACCAGGAACTGAATAATGAGAACCAGATGAAACTTGTGACTATGAAAGAAAAATCTAAACAGAGTTGCAATTTTAGAAAAAATGTAAATCCCTACTTCTTATTCATCTGACTGAATGAGGTAGATGGTATGAATACATTGGACCTAATCTCATTTTATTAACACCTAGACTTCTATTAACTTTAAAGAATAATAAAATCTAACATGTAAATATATAATATATAGTATTTTAAAGTTTGCTAAGTCTACTGCTAAATCTAAAATTGATAAATAATGAGAGATTTAAATACTTGCGTGTTGAGGACTAAACTGCAATATCTGGAACAGCAAAACTATATGTGTAAATGGGGAAATATTCTTCTTGCTCTGAGAAAAGAAACAGTGATCATGTTTTCTCAGTTACTGAGGCTACATAATTTTGGAATACACACTTGTGATAGGAAACTAAACACCCTACATTACAGTGCTGTGTTGTTCCACAATAACTAAAGAATCCAAACCCCTCAACTAGGCAATATTCTAAAAAGAGAACATGCTATGTTCCAAGATACAAATATTGTTTATGAATTGTGCTCTCTTACTGACAGCTGTAATATAGATTATGATAGCATTTATTGTTAGTTCTGGGCACTTCAACATGTAAGAATCATGTATAGTAATATTAAGCATTTTAGCCATATGGGATTAAAATAAGTTATGTTAAGATCAAATTAAGAAAGATAATTTAATTCCGAAAGTTATAACAATATTTGAACACAATTACTGGATGATAAAAAGAGTGCAACAACCAGTATTAGAATCAGGAAAAATGTATGTCACTGTGAGAGTTATAGACTTTTGTATCAACTAATTAAATAATCATCCTCCTGCAATAATGATGAAATGATGCAATCAACCCCGTGAGAGGGATACAATGAATTCAATGCAGATAGTTAAAAATAGTGATACTTTAGACTAGCTGGAAGTTCTGTACTGATAACTAAATACATACATACTCAGAATTTTCAAACCAAAACTAAGCATCATAGACAACAGTGGTCCATATTAGAGTCAAGCATAAAGCAAAGTCTTCAAAGTTACTAAGTTCAAATAAGGTAGTCAAAGGAGTCTCCTCCTCAGTGAGGATCACTGCAAGAAACTGGCAAATCCTAAAGCCCAGGAAAATATATATTAGACGATTGCACTGCACAGAGGATAACACAATGACTAGAAGTTTACCTGGACATTAATTACAAGAAGACATGGTCCTAACATGGATGAAACCAGTGATAACCAAGGTATATCAGTTAGGTTCCCTATTAGAAGACTGAAGACCCATTCTTTTGAATGTGTCTTAGTGGAACTCAAAAGCCTGAAATGACAAAATATCGAAGCGGCTTTTAAGCGAATTCTTTCCCTGGGAAAGAATTTGCTTGGCCGCTTCATTACTTTATTATTTTCGGCCCTGTAGTGCAGTCTCAGAGTTGGTATATGTAGGTAGGGGGTGTGGGGGCGCAGCCCCCCAAATCAGAAGGTGTGGCTAGCAAAGCCCCCCACTTAATGTAATGTTTAAATTATTTTATTTATTTATTTTTTTGTTGGAACAACGTTTCTTTCCCTAGGAAAAAATCGCTGTTCTGATAGTTCGAAATTGTAAGCTTTCGCTTACATAGGGTCTATTAATCACCGTTCACTTTTTTAAGCATTCAGTGTTCTAGTATAGACCCTATCAGTTAGTATCAAAGGCAGGCTGTCATAGATTGAGCATAATAACACACCACCACAACCAAAGAAACCAAAGGAATGGTAGTTCACACAGGATTAGTAGAATTAGCACTTACTGAATTTCTTTGTCTTAGTGTTTATTAATGTGATTTGATTTTTCTTTTGTTTTTTTATTGGTTTTGGAATTTTAGCTCAAACCAGCTTTCATCTTACTGTTTTGCAATAACTATAGAATTAGTATAATAACCAAGGTCAGTAATAACAACTACTAGTGAAAAAGTAACCCCATGCAGCAATATTTACCCATGGTGCTAGAATTGGGAGAACATCTAGATCTGGTTATTGCAATAACTCAGTGGGCAAACAAAGATAAGGAAAGGTTGATATCTGATAATGTCAACCCAAAGTGTGGTATTGCAACATCTATAGGCAGATCTGCATTAACAAATTTACAGCATAAGCATATCACACCAGCCAGCAGTCACACACCAAAGTATCAGAAATGATAAACTGTGTACCCCAAAGGAAGGATCTCAACAACACCAGAGCATATTATGCATAAAAAAGTAAAAGGAGTATGCAGTATAAATTAAAGGAGTTGCACTGTGTTATAGGGGGGGGGGCAGCATTTTTACCGCAAGATGTATGGTAATGCAAATAACTGAAATTTTATAAATATATATATATATATATATATATATATATATATATATATATATATCTACACACACACACACACACACACACACACACACACACACACACACACACACACACACACACATAGACACACGCACACACACACACACACACACACACACACACACACACGCACACACATACGCACACACACATGCACACGCACATACACACACACACACACACACACACACACACACACACACACACACACACACACATATATATATATATATATATATATATATATATATATATATATATATATATGGCTATCCTTCATAATGTCAATTGCCCATAACATTGTCTCTCTGAACATTGAGATGATTATGTTGAAACTTCATAACAGAGAAATCTGGGAACAGCAAATCTCGCCAATGGGAAAGCAACCACTTGGCCAACAATGACAAAAACAACAACCTAAACATATTAAAGCCATCTAAGTGGGGGGCTTCACCCCCCCACACCCCCGACTTAAATATTCCAACTCCAAGATTGCACTACAGTGGAGAAAAAGGCAAAAGGGTGGCAGTGGTGGCCAAGTGGTTGCTGTCCCTGAGGCCATTTTCGCTGTTCCGGGATTTCACTGTTATGAAGTTTCAACCTTGTTGTTTCGATGTTCAGGGAGATGACATTATGGCAATCAATGTTATGAAGGGTAACTATATACGTATATATATATATATATATATATATATATATATATATATATATATGTGTGTGTGTGTGTGCGCGTGAGAAAAACATAAATTATACCAACAAAAACCAGCAAATGGGAAAAACTCAACTGTGTATTATATACAAGATCTATGAATGGGATAGGCTTACCTATCAATTATATATATAATATCATCGAATGCTGAAGCACTAAATCTTGTAAATGCCAAAAGAAACAGCTCATTTTTGTGACTGACATTGTCTGATTTTCATTTGATTAAAGCTATTGTCATTGTAAAGAAACAGGAGACATGATTACATAAAGCACTGCAGGTGTGCAACACTTGTCATTGCTCCCTGTTCACAACTTCTTAAACTAGCAGATGTCTTCCTAGGGCTGTTGGTCACTTTAACATATGCTATCTATCAGTACCTCAAGACAATTATTTATAGAAAAATTACCCAAAAGTGAGTCTTTGAAATTAAGTTACAGTAGAAAGAAAAAAAAAGAAAAGAACTGTCTTGCTTTTGACTTTTAAAGTGACACAAAAGACAAATCTTAACCTATCTTTTTTGATATCATTGCTATATTGTTTTATACATTTTCATCCTGTAATGCATAATATGAACTAACTCAGTTTTGGAGGCAGCTGAAGAGCTCTAAAATGAGTTTGATCAGAGAGAATGTGTAGAGTTTGGAGTAATTTGTAGAATAGTTAAAGATCTTTTGCAATGTGTCAACAAAAACGGCAAAATTCTCAGGCTCATTTAAGTTTATAGTGATTAAATTATAAAGCTATGAAAGATTCCAGAACCTATAAATCTAGCTGAAATAGGCCACAGATCTTTTTCAGGTTGCAGGTGCATTATTAAGTTATTATTTATGCTCCATACCAGATATTATCTTCTCTGATGTCTTTAAATTGTGGATTTAAAGCTTAACATCTGTCAAGTCGAGAAATAAGTTGCTCAAGGTATTACTTGTCAGCAACAAAGCTTTCTTCAGATATTTTAATGTAATGTGCTTATCTATAGCCTTAGAATCAGGAAAAGTGAAAGGGAGTCTTGATTTCTGCATCATGCAGAGAAATGATCACTAAATGAATCATACCAATAAAAAACTGAGGCAGAATAATACAGACAGTAATCAGAATGTCAAGTTTAAAATGAATTGTAAAGGTTATTTCTTAGATGGTCATCCTGAAATCCCCTTCTTTATTACATAAATGATTTTTGTCAGAGTATATTCATGGTATGGAATATGATAAAGTCTAAAATTAAATCCTTGGTTTATAAAGAAGACTTTATAGTGGAAGAATACCAGAGAAAAATGCCAATAACAAGACAGTGGTAGACAAAGTAAACCTAAACAGAAAAGTTAACATTTTCTTTAGCTACATAATTATTTCGGTAGGGTTTTTCAATTATATCATCGACAAGCAGATGTTGGAGGAAAAATGGGGAGGTTTCTGGGACCCCTTCTGTATAGAACTACCCCATGTCTATATATCCCTAATTGTAGCCCTTTCTAAGAAGTAGAGCAAAGCTACTGATTAGAAATATATCTAAATAAACAAATATCTTCATTTTCATTGGCCATTTAAGACTAACACAACCCTCAGAGTCCAAACAAGCCTATCTGAACCAACTTCTAGCCTCTATACCACTGATTGTAACACTTCTTCCCAAATTAGTGTTACATTCAGACTCCCTTATTGTGCTTCTATAAGATGAGCACAAGCTGTCAGAGTTTATGATAATCCTAACTCAAAACATATCCTAGCCTGATGACACTGGGGGACTGGCAAGTTCAAATGCACCTGAATCAAGCCTGAACCTTTAGACACACCACATCCATAACCCTAATCCATCTCTCAGACTCAATATATTTACTAACTCAACAATAATTTGCCTTTAATGACAAGAAGATTAGAAAACTATAGGTTCTGTCCCTTCTCCAATTACTTAAACTCATGTTTGATTGCTGACATGGTGCAGTGGAGCTTACGGGGAGTGCTGGACTCACGTTTATATCACAGTATCGAAAGATGAAAATAGCGAACGCTATTTCATTGAGCCTAAAATATCTACATCACATAATATCGAACATTCAGAACAGCAAATTTTTTCCTTGGGTAAAAATTTGCTATTCCGAAACACATACACACAACACAAACACACCTAAAAAACATCAATCCACACACATACACTTATAATCCTACAACTAACCCTACACTAAACTGTACATACACTACTATCTATCCACTTACCTTAAGCCAAACCCTAACCCTAAGATCCATCACTATCACACACTCACCTAACCCGTGCCCTAACCCTAACTCACTTAACCTACCCCTAACCCTAATTCACCTAACCCATGCCCTAACCCTAACTCGCGCCCTAATCCTAATGACCACACAATCACACACTTACCTGAACCCGACCCATAAATTTCCAACACAGTGCTGAAAATAGCGAAACCACAGAACCGGCCAACAGAATTCTTTCCCTAGGAAAGAATTCAGCATTCCGCAGCTTCACTATTTTTAGCGTTCGCTCAAAATGGGTCGATATTAGAACATTCGAAGTTTTAAAACTTTGATGTTCTGATATAGACCCCTGGATTCATGGGCTGCTGTCCTATGATTTAGGTGGTAATGAATATGTTTAAGTGAGCAGTGGCTGAACAGGATGACTGTTAAGGATCTTTTACTCATCAAACAGAGTATGGGTATTGTTTAATGCAGAATAACAGACAAAAGGAACATGAATCAATTAGAAAACAAAGAAGGCATTTTCTACACTTAGCAATATATATATATATATTTACACCATTTGTATTACATCATGTTCATATTGTCCACTTCTACCAATTATCTCTCTGCCTTAAGTAAAATAAAAATACTACATCTGCTCCAAAGAAGTAGACACATATTGAAATTCTTCTTTCATTAATCTTTGGTATCATTTATTTTTATTTCTCTTTAGTTCCATGAAATTAGAAATTAAGAAATCACTAATCATTATTTTATAAAATATATTTCACTAATCTGATAAAACTTCATAAATATGTACTTTCCACTTTAAAGATCACTTCACCCATCCATGATTCACCTCTTTTTCCTTTAACAGTTATGTCTTCCCTTATTTTGTTAGTTTTCCTTTTTTATTTCCAAATACTTATTAAGTGTTTTCTTATGGGATTTCATGCATGAAACAAAGCAAAACAAACAACTCATAACCATATAGGTAAAGTAGCAAAAAACAGATAAGGAACTATATAGAATATTTACAGATTTTACGTAAAAACAGTCCCAGAATAAATCTACATAAAATGGCAAGAAAGTACCTAAAACTCTCTCAAGGGAATGAACCATTAATATTCATTAGAATGTTGGTTTAAGCAAAATAATATCTATATATATATATATATATATATATATATATATACCAGTAGTTACGTCAAGTATGAGTTAAAAAGGTAGCATTAAAGTAAAATGTTTAAAAGTAGATTCAATGCTTTAAAAGGGATGTGTGTTTTAAAATTATTATGGGGAATTACTTTAAATGTTTTATACTGTTTTATTGTTAGCTCAGTAAATTAAGACCAATTAATAGTTGTTAAAGAGTACCATTTTTTAGTTATGTAGAATTTGATCACAGTGACTCTAAATGAATTGATTTAATTTTTTTTTATAGGATCATAGGAGGTTACTAGGCTATTGGCCCTGAGGCCCCTATAAGCATAGCCAAGGGTTTAGCCCATGTTTAGACAAGTCAGTACCCAAATCCCTGTCCAGCAGGGACACAGGTGGAATCCCAGAGGGTGAATTTTCTGTTTCCCATCCAGTCATTCACATTGCGCTTAAAAAGGGATAATGAGGTACTCTGCTTGACATGGAGAGGGAGTCTATTCCACAGATGGGGGAGTCTCTGGGACCGAAATCTGTCCACCCAAAAAGTCCTATTGATGACACAGACCAGGCTGAGGTCCCGCTTGTATGTTACTCAAGTGGAGCTTGACTTGTGGATATGCAGCAGTCCAGTCAAGGCTGAGGCTGCTTTGTATGCCAAACAGAGGTCACCTCTGAGGAGACTGTATGAAACTGAATAGAGGGACAGGGATGTTAGCCTATCTGTATAGGGTAGATGTTTTAGGCCCTGGATTCTCCTGGTGAGGAACCTCTGTGGTCTCTCCAGCTGCTGCATGTGTTTTGCAAAGTACATGCTGAAAGGGGCATTGTACTCAATAATTGGCCTTATAGGGGAAGAATACAGGGATGTTATGACCTCCTTGTCCCTGAATGACATACCCTTACTTATGAGGTGAGCCATGTAGAAAGCTTTCTGTACAACAGAAGCAACATGGTGGTCAAAGTCAGGTTGCTATCAACCTGGGTGCCCAAATCTCTCCCGAATGATTGCGTGCTTAGGACATTGTTATTAATGTGATAATATGTGGAGACATTACTCTCCCCAAAGGGATGATGATGCATTTTTTGGCATTCAGCTTGATGCCATGTTTCTGGCAACAGTCATTTGTTTGGGTGAGACCCTCCTGGAGGATGTCCACATCACTTGTGGAATTGATGACTGTGCCCAGTTTGCAGTCATCTGCAGAAATGGTCAGCCATAGCCCACTGGTTTTGGCCTGCACCTCAGGGAAGTATATCTTGAATAACAAAGGCCCCAAGACTGATCCCTCGGGTATGCCACTCGTTATGGGTCTAGTGCTTGAGGTGGCTTCCCTTATTTTGATTAGGTGGGTTCTATCAGTGAACCAGTTTGCTACCCATCTGGTACCATATAGATTGATGCCTAGTTAAGAGAGTTTATCTATTGTGCCCGAGTGGGGAATAGTGTCAGGGGCTTTGGCCAGGTCAAGGTAGATGGTGTACGTGATCTTCCCCTCATCCATGGCTTTGGTGACTATCTCATAGTCGACCAGATTTAATAGACATGACCTCCCCTTGACAAAGTCAAACTGTGTGGAGTTAAGTGTTTGGAGGTTGCCAATGTCCCTGTTAAGGAGGTCCATGATAATCTATTCCATGGCCTTGCAGATCAGACTAGTTAGGCTGATGGGTCTATAATTTTCTGGATTGGTGGATGCTCCACATTTGTGTAAGTGGCTGTCCTCCACTGAGCTGGGACAAAGCTCAGGCTTTGGTTGAATAGGGTGCCTAATGGTGCTGCAAGTTCATGCCTGAGTTCATGTAGGATACAGCCTGGGATGTTATCGTGTCCCATGGAGGCTATATTTTTTGCCTTTAATAGGGCAGTGATGACCTGTTCCCTAGAGATAAGGGGAGGGGGGCAGGTACTGGGGATGTCCTGATTTACTGATGGAGAGGGACAAATGGGTGAAGTATTTGCTGACTCTGTCAGCCAGTAGGTTGGCTATATCTATCGACAGCCTTTGTGTATGTGGTGTCCTTGACTACCAGTTCTGAACAGATCTAGGTACTTCCTTTGAGACTGCAGACAAATGTGAAGAAGGCCTTATGATTATCTCTGGTAGATGCGGCCAATTTGGACTCAAAGTTGGCTTTAGAAGATTTCCCTAGTGCTTGTATTTGTTTGTTCAGGCTGAGGAGAGATTGTTTCCAGTTGGGCACCTGCTCCTTCTTGGTCCTGGACAGCAAATATTTCCTTTTGTTATATAGTTTATTTATTGCAGATGTCCACCAGGCATGTTTACACTTCCTTGCGGAGGATGATTTTGACCTGTCGGGTATTCCTGATTCCATGCATCTATATAAGAGATTATATAGTACTTTGGTGTAGATTTGGACATTGGTGCAGGTCCTACAGTGGGGGAGGGGCCGTGAAACTGTTTATACCATCCCTCAGAAGGTTGTAATCAGCTTTAGAGAAGTTTTTTTTGTTTGACTCTAGCTGGGGGGGGGGGGGGTTGACTTCAAATGTGACCGCTTAATGGTCGGATCTTACCAGGGAGGATGATACTGTAGGGGTGCTGCAGTAGTTTCTCATGTTGGTTAATACCAAGGCCAAAATATTATCACCTCTTGTGTAGATATCAACTAGCTGTTGCAAGGCATTTGCATTGATAAAATTGAGGAATCTCTGGGCATTTGTGTTCTGGCATGAGTAGTTATTCCAGTCAAAGGTTTGGTAGTTAAATTTGCCAAGGATCAGGGTAAAAGGTTGAATCTTGATAGATTCAAAAAGGCCCAGATAGGTGCAGTGGGCATTTTGAGTCACATTTGGGGGCTTGGCAACAGTTAACTGCACATGGAGTGTCTTCTGTGCATCATATTGTTTGACCAGCCTGGAGGTGTGTGTGTCTTTAATATGTATTAAAACTCCACCTCCTTTGGCTTTGCTGACCACAGTTTGGTTTCTGAATGTATGATAGGATGAGTAACCAGGTAAGGCTGGGGTGCTCTCTGCAGCTTTGAGCCAGGTTTCTGTGACTGCATACATATCAGCATCTTCCAGGGTTAAGAATGCTTGCAATGAGTGCAGTTTCATGTTTAGACTCCTAGCGTTTAGCCACATGGCCTTTAATTTGTATTTTGTTGAAATTTTTATGTTGGTTGTATTGACCTCATGACTTTTGCTAAAAAAGGCACTA